>NC_134710.1:121832085-122132085 GCF_043290135.1 Rhipicephalus microplus
ATATTAAATAAATAAATAAATACTATAGCATCAGTGAGAGGGTGGCAAGTGTCATAATTAAGTTTACTAAAAGGTACAAGATGAAGGTGGTACAGGCCTACGCACTTACATTAAGTCATGATGATCATTTGCTCGAACGCTTCTATGAAAACGTATATAGAGCCAGCCATTAATAAAGTAGACGCAGTATACTATTCTTATGGATGACTTTAATGCCAAAGTAGGCTAGAAACAGGCCGAAGAGCATGCAGTGGGATAATATGGCATTATGGCATCGGCTCTAGAAATGCCAAAAGGGAGTTATTAGTAATGATTGCAGAACGTAATAACTTACGGGTTATGAATACATTCTTCAGAAAACTGGCTAACCTTAAGTGGACGTGGCGAAGTCCTAGTGGCGAAACTAAAAATGAAATTGACTTCATTTTGTGTGCATACTCAGACATTGTACAGGATGTAGAAGTAGTTGGCAAGATATGATGCAGTGTCCATAGAATGGTAAGAGCTCGTATTCACCTACATTTAGCCCCGACGCGGTGGTCTATAGTGGCTAAGGTACTCGGCTGCTGACCCGCAGGGCGCGGGTTCGAATCCCGGCTGCGGCGGCTGCATTTCCGATGGAGGCGGAAATGTTGTAGGCCCGTGTGCTCAGATTTGGGTGCACGTTAAAGAACCCCAGGTGGTCTAAATTTCCGGAGCCCTCCACTACGGCGTCTCTCATAATCATATAGTGGTTTTGGGACGTTAAACCCCACATATCAATCAAATCACCTACATTTAAAAAAGCAAAGACAAAAACTGACACGCAAGAAGCCAATTAATGAACTCAGAGTTTTGCTTCAGAATCGATTCGAGGCACTAAATGAGATAACCGACGTTAGCGTTCACACAATTAACGATAATCTTCGTAGTATCATTAAAGAGTGTGCAATTAAACTTGAAGTTTCAGTCACTAGACGGGAAACTGGCAAACTATCTCAGGAGACAAAAAAAACTTAATAAGAGACGAGAAACGATGAAAGCCTCAAATCCAACCGACAAAATAGAGCTATTGGAGCTTTCAAAGTCACTCAATAGGCGTAAAGTAGCCGACATCAGGAGGTATAACATGGAAAGAATTGAGCAGGCTGTAAAAAGCGGCAGAAGCCTAGAAGCTGCGAAGGCCGACTTGTGCATGGCAAATATCGGATGTATGCATTGAGAAACAAGGAAGGCAATATCATAACCAATATGGATAGGATAGTTGAGGTGGTGGAGGAGTTCTACAGAGAGCTGTACAGAAGCCGAAACAACCAGAATGGCATCTTAAGAAGCAATAAAGCCCAGTGGAATTCTACATCCTTCTTGTAACGACAGGGGAAGTAAGGAAAGCTCTAGAAGGAATGCAAAGAGGCAAATTCATTGGTCAGAATAAGGTAACAAAAAACCTGCTGAAAAATGGCGGAGAAATTGTGTTAGAAAAACTGGGCATTTCATATACAAAGTGTCTCTTGACGGGAAGGGTACCAAAATCTTGGAAGAACACCAACATCATTTTAATCGATAAGTAAGGAGACGTCAAGGACTTGAAAAATTACAGGCCGATCAGCTTACTATGCGTTGTCTACAAACTATTTACAAAAATAATAGCTAATAGAAGTAAGGCGACATTGGAGATCAATCAACCAAAGAGCCAAGCATGATTTCATACATGCTACTCCACAACAGACCATATTCATACTATCAATCAGGTAATAGAGAAATGCGCCGAATACAACCAACTCTTATACATAGCTTTCATAGATTACGAGAAGGCGTTTGACTCAGCCGAGACATCAGCAGTAATGCAGGCACTACGGATTCAGGTCATTGACGAACCCTACATAAACATACTGGAAGAAATCCACAGGGGATCAACTGCCGCCATAGTGCTCCATAAAGCGACAGAACACCAATCAAGGAGGGTGTAAGGCAGGGAGACGCAATTTCTTCATTGCTATTCACCACTTTTTTACAGGAGGTTTTCGGAGGCCTAGATTATGAAGAGTTAGGAATACGAGTTAATAAAGAGTACCTTATTAACCTGAGATTCGCTGATGGCATTGCCTTGATGAGTAACTCAGGGGACGAATTACAGCCCATGATTACTGAACTGGACACGGAAAGCAGAAGAGTAGTCTGAAAATAAATACGCAAAAAACTAAAGTAATGTGCAACAGTCTCGGCAGAAAATAGCACTTTGCGATAAATGGAGAGACGCAGGAGGTTGTAAAGGAATATGTTTACTTAGGACTGCCCCGCCGCGGTGGTCTAGTGGCTAAGGTACTCGGCTACTGACCCGCATGTCGTGGGTTGAAATCCCGGCTGCGGCGGCTGCATTTCCGATGGAGGCGGAAATGTTGTAGGCCCGTGTGCTCAGATTTGGGTGCACGTTAAAGGACCCCAAGCGGTCGAAATTTCCGGAGCCCTCCACTACGGCGTCTCTCATAATCATATGGTGGTTTTGGGACGTTAAACCCTACAAATCAATCAATCATCAGGACAAACAGCAACCGCGGAGCCATACCACGAGAGGGAAATAACTACAATAAGGATGGGGTGCATCACATTCAGCAAGCATTCTAAAATCACGAATGGTAATCTGCCACTAACTCTCAATAGGAAGTTATACAACAGCTGCATCTTGCCAGTACTTACCTGAGCAGAAACCTGGAGGCTTAAAGGACGACGGAACGAGAGATGGAAAGGAAATTTATACGTGTAACCTTAGGAGACAGGAAGAGAGTGAGTCAAAGAGCAAATTGGGGTTAAGGATATCATAGTCCAAATCAATAAGCAGAAATGGACATGGGCCGGGCACGTAGCACGTAGGCAGAATAACCGCTGGTCATTAAGGGTAACTGACTGGATTCCCAGAGAAGGCAACTGAACGAAGGGGAGACAGAAAGTTAGGTGTACCGATGATATTGAAAAGTTCGCAGGTATAACGTGGCAGTAGAAAGCACGAGACCGAGTTGATCGGCGGATCATAGGAGAGGCGTTTGCCCTGCAGTGGGCGTAGTCAGGCTGATGATAATGGTAATTACAGGTGTCAAACAGGTCGTCGCTCAGAATTTTCAGCAATACGCCAAGTAGCGCCACATTTTGCCTGTTGCGTCAATGTATATGAAAGACAACGCGATAAGCATTTGAACAAACTGATTTTTTAGAAATGCAGCGCACGTTAGATAAATGCCACGTATACTGCATGCATTCACTTCCCCTGGTTTACACATAGTGTCTTTAACATACAAAGCAGGGCACAGACACGACAATATGTTTATACTTAAAGTTGTAGTTCGTTTCAGAATGCTCCGAGTCGGGGTTTTCATAAAGCTGTGGTCGAATAACACTTCATTTAAAGGGAAGAAAATGATGCCGCCAAAAAACATCTCTCTACATTTTTACGTGCCTTAGTTTAAGCACCGTGGCATGCTACATAAGAGTGATTGACCGCTGCATAGCCTCCAGTGTTTCTATTTCTTGCCACAATACCGTTGTTATAGGCGAAGCACGTTCACGGAAGCAACGAAACAATCCTGTGATACATCGACCGCTTGGTTCCCGGCGGCCTTCGAAGCGTTCCGGCAGCGCATATGTGCTAAGTAGGCAGCTTCGCTGAAAATAAATGAAGTGTTTTTGTCGGCAGAACTTGAAAGAGCACGATTTCTGACGTGCTGCGAGAGAGAAAGATGAAAGAAATCGAAACGAAGGAAGCTTTGCAAAAGGTAAACCAAAGGCAAAAAGAAAACTAAAAACTTTTTATGGCGGGCAGCATGCAGTCCACTATATGTATCAAGTATAGACATGGCAGTCTCGAAGCGCGAGGCTCGGTGGATGGCGGCTCTGCTCAGCCACGACCTCGCCGATCACCTGTGGGCCATCCGGCACGTCCACGAAGCTGCCCGCGTCCAAGGACTCTATAGGCCAACAACTGTGCTGGTGTGCTTGCAGCTCCACCCCGCACAACACCGCCGGACATTGCCAATAAAGTTTTTAGGGGCGAAGCTCCTTAATGTCGAGGCTTGTCCGTTAACGGCGTTGGCGTTGTGCGCCGTAGCCGCCGATGACGCTGGTGACGATGCTCGTTCCAGACCAAACATTCTCTCTTTGCCATCACGGCACAGCACATGCAAGGTGCCCACTATACGTCATGACGATGACGATGAAGCACTCACTATACCACTATGCCATTCATCAATCTGCTGATAAGCAAGGTACCCGCTACACGTGTCTGAAAGGCATTATGAGTATACTTTGTGCTGTGGCTGTGACGAAGAATGAGCGCGTTCCAGACTCACATTCTCTTTCCGCCATGCATGGATGAAAATTAACGTGAGCGAGCCCGCGAAGCTTCAATGTGGCTCAGGAACCTCAGCAAGCCACTCCAGACAAGTGACTTCAATGTATATATCATGAACGACAACTGGCTCGTGCAGCATATGACATCGAGATATCTGAGATGCATTTCATATGACCATAAACAACCAACAACAACCGAGGAGACGTGTATAGACCTCGCCTTTGCGAATTTTAGCATGCTTAAATCCCATCCAAGAACGCTTGGCTCTTCATTTCCTTGATCATAACGCAGTCCTAATGAAGTGAAAACGGAGTCTGCACCTCAATACTATATACAACAAATAGAACAGCGTCGTATAGAATTCACACACATGTTTTCACTCATTTGCATGTTTGAACGGGCAGTGTAGAGGGGATTCACGGTTACCTGAATGATCCGCCGGTGCTTCGCCCACTCATTTTACTTCGTAGATATACTGTGCTTTTTTTAACTCACTCGTGGCGAATGTGAACTTGTGATCCGTAACCTAAAGGAATCTTAGTATGTAGAATTCGTTCATTTGTACCCTTCAGTGTACATCTGTAAGCAAAGAGAAGACCAGTATCTAGCCGGCGCCGTCTACACAGGCACCATGTGTGTGCGTGTGCGTGTGTGTGCGTGTGCGTGTGCGTGTGCGTGCGTGTGTGTGTGTGCGCACGTGTGTGTGTGCGTGCGTGCGTGTGTGTGCGCACGTGTGTGTGCGTGCGTGCGTGTGTGTGCGTGTGTGCGTGCGTGCGTGCGTGCGTGCGTGTGTGTGCGTGCGTGTGTGTGTGTGTGCGTGTGTGTGCGTGCGTGTGCGTGTGTGTGTATGAGAGAGAGAGAGAAGAGAGAAGTTTTCACCAATATTTAGCAGTATTATTGCGATCGTTTCACCCTGCACTACCGATTCACCCGGCACGATCGTTTCGCCCTGCAGTATATAGCAAAGAGAAGACCAGTATTGCTCCATGCCTGCCAGCTTCTCATTCTCTGTCTTGGTCCCTAAATTTAGCGAGTTCTTTCGAAAGACCAAGCCGGAAGTTGAGCGGGGCCGTTGTTTGTAAACAGCTGAAAGTGTTTAAACTAGGAGCACGCTCTCGATAGGTGCGGTTCGGCCAGGGTTGGAGTGCTCGTTCACGGGTGGTGCCAGTGATGACGAGAATACGCTGGCCTGCACAGAAGCGCTTCTTCTCACCGCTTATCTTGGCAGCACCCACTATACAGCGCGTCGCAGAAGCCAAAGACGCGTGAGTTACGCCCGGGTTGGGATGCATCAAGGGTCGAGTGAGCGGGCCGTGAGCGCCCAGCCAACGGCGTCGCGCGAGATTAGACGCCGATGGCATGAAGCCGCCGCCAAGGCCTCGGTGCGCGCAGTTGCCAAGTTCCACGCTGAACGCGGAGAGAGGCAGGCAGCTGTAGCCAGAGTCGCCAGACGACTCGTCGCGTTTGCGGTGCGGCCGCTTATTCGCTGCGCAAACAACTCGCCGAACGCACCTGCCGCTACACAGCATAGAAAAAGAAGGAAAGGCAAGCAAATGTCGGTAACTGTTCCTGCATTAATGCAGCACGAAGCAAGTTAGATCCGCCACCTAAGTCGTTCGTTCTCTTGCGAGGCGCGTGCGTAAGGTGTTGGATACAGAACACTCCGCGGCACGCTTAGTGTTACGGGGGCATTTTCTGAGATCGACGTGAGGTTACGAGAAAGCACGATTCTGCCTCAGCTGCATCGCATAAAACGCATGTATTTGCGCATCTGCCTGTTTTTCTGAAAGCTTTTCTTTTTACTGCGGTAGGATGAGAAATGTGAAAATATATTGCTGCTCCAGAGATGAATGCGAGTAATACCTGGATGTCAAAAGATACACAAAAAAGACGGTATATTGAAGTCCGCATTAACCATAAAATAAACCGCTATAGTTGGGCAACGATGGCACGGAGGTACGTAGGTCGCGTTTTCCAGCGTTTGGCTAAACTCCATTTGTTCTCGAAGGAGCGTAACTTAGCGGGTTAGGCAAAAAAAGAAGAAGAGGCACTTAACCTGTATTAACACGTGCCCCTATCGACTGAGATGGCCATGTACGGATTTCGTATAGACTACCGTGCAGGTTTTGCAATATTATGCATTCCTGATGAGGTATATAATAAGGCCAAGGACATCCAGACCAGTCTGCGAACTTTTCAGTGAATGTGGTGCATGGAAATGACCCGCTGAATGTGATTCCCGTGACCGCGAAAAGCAGACTATACAACTAGGAAGTGCACCTTCAGTGCAGACTGGCGTATGTCTGGCCGCACTTCCCACGCTTCAGATGAAAGCAACCGGCTTGTTCTCCGTTCCGTCCTAATGCCTCTTGGCGTGCAAGACAAACGCACGTAAGCGCCTCTGCACATCACGCCTGCTTCGTGGTGGAGCACACAGTCGTATTAGCATAGCAGGCTTGCTTTATTTGCCTACGTTCGCCATTGTCATCGCCGGACTTTACGTAAGCACACCACGTGCCCTCGTGTGGCACAAAAATCAAATCGAGGTGCACGCAGCAGCCATTTGGCCGGTGTCTCCACAGAGGACAGCTGTGTACGCGGCTAGGCACAAGAGGGGCTTCTCATCAGCGGCCGCTTCACCCTGCACTCAAAAATTGGATTCAGCAGCGGTGAGAGTTGGAACTGTTCCACTACGACGTGCATGCTGCTCTTTCACGGCTCGAAACAAAGCGAACCAGCAGGGAGACCGAGAGTGCGCCAGACACACGAGCAGAGCGTATACAGCGAGTGGTGAACAAGGGGGGCTCTTCCACGGGCAGCCGCGCGCGAAAGTTCTTGGAACTGAGCCTGGGCTCCGACCAGAATGAGGGAAGAGTCACGACTCGGTCCTATTTTCGAGCCCGCATCGCTCGGCGCAGTTACTCGAGCGAGACGAGGAGACGCCATCGGTTAACCACTGGCCGGATAACTTTGTAACCGGGGAGAGTGCCGTTGGCCTCCCATAACGCCATTCATCGTGACCAGTGCACTGTACTATAGTGCAGCGCGGGAAAACGCCTGCCGGGTTGGGAGGCGCAGTTCAGGTTTCGTGCACAGTGGTTCCAACGACACACATACGAGCACCCGGACGTTACAACGCATGCAAGTGCGCCGGATATGCGAGAGCGGCCACCTCCGACCAACCGGCCAGCTTTACGATAACAAGAAGCACGACAGAAAAACAATTGCGGTCAATTACGTGCGTCATTAAGCATTTCATTAATTACGCTGCTATCATCGGCGAACGCTTCACGCATAAAATATTGCATCCACGCACGGAATACGTCTCTCGTACACTTCCTCTCGTCGGTGACTTTTAGCCAAGTGAGCATGCGGGCTACCCAGACAGCAAAAAGCGTCGTTAACCACGGTACAAAACGTATTACGAGCAGTTTCTTTTGTAACGGCGTAAATGCGTTTAGAGGAATCGAATACACGTGCCACCATAGCAGTGGTACGTACTTTGCATATGTCGCCGTGTGTCTTTCTCCCTCCACCCCATTTTCCTAATTGTTCTGATCCGCACTGGAATCTGTTACGCTGTGTAGGTTGGCACATTGCCATCTGGTCAAATCGAACGCTGCTCTTAGTGTGAATGGTAACGCAGGTTGTAGGTGCTACTTTTTCTCGCTATGTGTGTGTCCAATTACCCTACTTGAGCTGGCCGCAATCCAAAACATGCAGAATGGACGTCGAGGCTAACACAGCCAAGTGTTGTAGTGCGGCGAAGAACAGTCGTCGCAAGCGTTCGCTGTGAGATAGACTGCGGTCGCTTAATGAAAAAAAACAACAACAACCAGATTGGCAAAAGCGAAACTCGGCTCGCACTTTGAAATGGACCTTGTTTTCACGGAATTATCTGTCATGTAGTCTCACTGTGTTGCTCGGGACGGTGAAGCGCATTAGGGGCGCCATAAATTCGCGGCGCTCCTTACACAAGCCGGCCTCGTAATTCCACGCCTGTCGGCCGCTCGAGCACCGGCCACCCTGGCTGTCGTCGTCAGGCCAGCGCGCACATCAATTCGGGAAAGTGTTACATGGGCGCCGTCACTGCCCACGTGCTCTGGCAGCGCCCTCACGAGGAGGCTCGGGGCGCAAGACCGACCTTGACCAGCCGGCGCGGAAACGACAGACGCCGCGCAGGCGCAGTCACTCTTCCGCGTCCCAAATTAAGTCTCCCGTTGCCAGACTGGCGCCGGGGCTGTGGCATTTGTCAGTTCCACACCGCGGCCTGCTCAAAGAAGCCGGTCGCGCCGCGCACGCGACCAATTAGCGCGTCCGTTCACCTGTTATTTAGACTCGAGACGAACGCGTGCACGGGGCAGTGAAGCGACCGCGAACGGGCGCTTCGCGCGGTTGCCCTCGACAAACTCGTTTTTCGCAGTGGAAAATAATGGCAACTGCTATTCCACAGAACAGGAACGTATTACACGGGCTCTTGAAAGTACTCGCCGGTGTTCTCGCACATACAAAGTGTCTAAGCAAGAAAGATAAGACGACGCATAGCGAGACAACATTAACCGTAGGCGCGGTAAGTTGTCGAGTCACAATAGTACTTTCTCTTGCGTTAACTCGTGCATTTCAATAATAACCTGCATGATCACAAGAAGCGCCAAACATATATACAGGACATTCCGAGAAAACCTGCTGGGTATATGTTTACCCTTTCTGTTATTGTATGTGTATGTGTGTGCGTGCGTGTGTGTTAAATCTTAACGAAAACTGTACTGTACTAGTGCATTAATTGACTTCCATGTACTCATCAATAAATTTTTGTTGGGGTTTAACGTCCAAAAACCACCACATGATCATGAGAGACGTCGTAGTGAAAGGCTTCGGAAATTTCTACTACCTGGGGTTCTTTAACGTGCTTCATGTATACCCGTTGGAGCCAGCGCAAAGTGAACACGGAACATTCGTAATGATATTAGAAATTAAATTTATCCATTTACATGAAATCATAGGCATTCAAACATTGAAATCAGCAAGGTAAACCCTCCTCTTATGTGGAACTTTTATGCAACTGCTCTCTCTCTCTCTATCTTCTACCATATGAAGTATGAAGTACGCCAGATAATCAATACTCTAATACATGTCAGCCTTTCTAGTTCAGAAAAATGAGTGAAACGAAGCAATATGAGCTTGCCAATTTCCATTTTATGCATTTCCTTTTGCCTTCACGTGAATGCCAAAGAATTCAACTTTTCTATTTCCTTGATTCGTCTAGCGCTAATGTCAATTGAAATCATCACTGGCAAAAAGGGTTAACGGAAGGTTTTCTGTAATACTGTAGCGCGAATTCAAACAAAACGAAGAAGGAACAAACATGCACACGACAGATGTTCCTTCTTTGCTCTGTTCGAATTCGTGAAGATTATGAATAAACTAGCCCAGCAACGAATTTCGTTAAGCTAACGGAAAGTACTAGCGTTTCTCCTTTCCGCCCCGCCGCGGTGGTCTAGTGGCTAAGGTACTCGGCTGCTGACCCGCAGGTCGCGGGCTCAAATCCCGGCTGCGGCGGCTGCCTTTCCGATGGAGGCCGAAATGTCGTAGGCCCGTGTGCTCAGATTTGGGTGCACGTTAAAGAACCCCAGGTGGTAGAAATTTCCGGAGCCCTCCACCACAGCGTCTCTCATAATAATATGGTGGTTTTGGGACGTTAAACCTCACAACTCAATCAATCAATCAATCAATCAATCAATCAATCAATCAATCAATCTCCTTTCCGTCTTACGGGTGTTGATATCGTTTAGCAGTTACAAAAATGACATGATAACATAGGATGGGCAATACTGAAATGGCAATACCTTCAAATGGCAATACTCAATAGGGCATAGCAAAGAAAACTAATCGAAGCAAGCAACATACATGTAAACACGAACTTCAAGTGCTAACCAAACGGTTAGGTGCCAAATTATCCCATGTGAAAGGAGACATCGAACGAAACGCGATGCCCACGGAAGAGGAAGACGCACAAAGTCGAGGTTCTCGCATCCCGCCCCTATTTCGCACAAACGGCGGAAGCGCGCCGACGAGCGTGGTCTACTCGTGAGCGCCGATGTTCCGGCGTCGCTTAGCGTCATCAATAACGACGCACGGGCGCAGCTTCACTGCGATATCCTCCGCGGCCCCGAAAGCCGAGCACAACACCTGCGGACGCAAAGCAACATCCCCGGCGATTGTTCGCCGCCAGAGTCATGCCCTGTCGTTCCGGCGAAAAGGCAGGTGCGCGAACCACGATTTCCCCGCCGTCCGTCCCGCTAGGAGAAGTGCGCGCAGCGATTGAACCGCCGCGGCGCTCCTGCCATGCCGTGAGACACACCGCCGCTGCCCTTGACCAGGGCTTCACGCCCGAACATCCGTGCCTCGCAGTGAAGACCATGCTCTTGGCGATTTTCACCACGGTGAACGTTGCAATGTTCGATAGAGGGCATATGTCGGTAACAATAAGAATGCTTGTATGTCAAAGTCTCCCTGCCTATTTGCAGCTATATATTCTGATAAACGTGAACATCGGAATTTATCGTTTTATGAGCACACATACTTAAACTCTGTACTGCACGCATGTGCGCACAAAGGACATGTATTAAAAAAATAATCGTATACACATACTCCCAGCTGTCTTACATAAATACAGGGTGCAGCGTATGTATACGACTATGTGCATTGCCATACCGGAGTGCATTTGCTCGTGGACGCGGAAGCGTATATGCATAAGCAGTTTTTAAAAGAAAGAAAAAAAAACATAAGACAGCTTCATGAAGAGACCGCGGAGCTGGGCGACATTTCTTATTTTTGTTTCTCTTCATGTTGCTTTCTTCCCCTTTCTCTCGTTTCCTTTTTTCTCTCTCTCTTCTGTCTATCTTATGTACCATTGTTTTACTTCTCTATTTCTTTATATCCTTTTCTTGATACTTATCCCATTGTGTGGTCCTCTCTCTCTCTTTCTCTCTTTCTCATCCTGTTTATCGCTTCCCCTTTCTTCCTATATTTCTCGCTACCCATTTCTCCCAGTATCTTTACTTAAACATTTTCTTTTATGTCTCACAGGAGCTCGGTGAGCGAAGCAGATATTGAAGAAGATGAAGAAAAGGGCGAAGACTACGTGTGCTGGTCACAAGCCAAGGGAAAAAAAAGACATCTAGAAAATATATTCAAAAAATTAAGCATTGCGTTTAATTAAAAAAAAATCTTTCCTGTGGGGCTTCTTTTCTGGGCCAGAGCAACAGGAGCGTCTGCATACAAATTTGCGAATTTCTAAGACACACAACAAAGTTTACTTCTTAGGTTATTCCTAATAAAATTCTAGTTATTTGGAATTCTCGTTTATTTATTCATTTCAATTAATAGTTATGTACATAATTTATTTGTACGTAACCTTCTGACTGTCTAATCTTATATTCTCTAGCGAATATTATATTCTCTAGTGAATATGAGCGAATATTTTTTTCCTTCGTCAAAGTTGAATTTCTTTTCTCTATTATATTAACCGGCGGTTTGAGAGCCAATCCCCCGTCGAGGGGTATACGTGCTAAAACACACATTCAAGCAAGTAAGCAAGAAATCATGTGTCGGTTCATGACGACGATTTTTTTATTATTTCACAGATTAAAGAATAACGTTAGGCTTGAACAGCTCCGCTGCTTTAAAAAAGCATTATTCACGCGCACCGTCAATTACAGAGCAATGCTAACATCAAACAACTTTCACCATCGAACCCATGTTCAGCAGAATATTAATGAATCTCGCATGCTATACAGCGCCAAAATACGTAAAGTTTAATATGCTCTTTTTATTTTTATTTTGAATTTTTGATGGGCTCTCGTCACTGTGTTAGTAGCAGTGATATGGTGACATGTTTCGGAACTTGTGGACATCTAGGGAGATTCGAACCACCAACCAACAAAGGCGCAAATACCGACGCTCCTAAAACAGGGCCGGTCGACTAGTCTCTAGCTTGGAAGTAAGAGTAAGAAAGCGTATGGAAATGACAAAACTTCAAGGGGAATTAAACGAGTTTTGGGCCAATGTACTTCCAGGAGACTATATTCTGGCCCGTTAAATAATTTCTTCTGGACTTGGGTAACTGAGGAGGAGTGTTTGAAATACCTCTCAGAGGTTGCGCCTTTGGCGTTTATACGATACGGTAAGTCTAATGCGTTAATACGTAGTGTAGCTTTAATTGTGCTCTGTATGGCAACCCTCAGGTGCAACAACTGTGACTTTTTCTGGTAGGCATACGCTAGCCGCCTAAGCAACGTATACGGTCATTCGTATGGCGCGATGATCACATTTCGAATAGAGACTGGTGGAACCAGCGCCGTGGCTTCTTAGTGTATAAGGAAGACCTCGTTTAATTGACACGTTGCTCGACAAGTTCTGTTATTGTTAAGTGTTATCTACGATTGCGTTTCATGCCCCCACTTTTTTTCTTCTTCGTTTTCCTCGTATAACGCGGGAATCACGTGCTACAACAGATTCGCGCTGTTCTTTGGTGCGTGTATTGCAGGGTAAGAAAAAGAAACCAGCGGCATATAAGGCTTGCCTCGGTGTGTCGTGAGCAGAGTCCACAATCGGCAGTGCAAGAACCGAACATGCGTTCACGATACACAGGTGCGCGAAGGAGGAACACGAAAAGATTGAGTGGAACGGAGCGAAAGTGGTAGACGGCGTTGCGAGATAGCGACTGAGAGATTGTGCAAGAGAAAGCGAGTGATGGATCGTGACAGACAAAACGAGTCGCCTCACCTCTTTACTGTTTTTTTTTTCAGCTTTCAAAACCTCATAGAAGCCGGAGAGCTTGAAAGCACGTGCTCGATAGCACGTAACAAGGCGACGTTTCTTATACAACGGCAGCTGCGAGACGTCACTGCACTCGGCCGTTGACAGGACTAACGTTGGAAAAAAAAAAAAAGCGAAGCCAATAGACCTGTACGTTCAGTGTTATATGTCTTTCTTCGGTTCCGGGTAAGAAACGCGAGTGACACTTTACCGGTGAAATTAGGAAGCCGGAAGCGAAAACACCAACATATTGCAGGTCAGAAGAACGTCGTGGTAGACTGTGTAGTTTATATGGCCGAGCGACAGAGTGCCCACCGCTGATAACACAGCGGAAGTGGGTAGGTGCTTAAGAAGGGCGCGCACGGCCGCGTCTGGTAAGCGTGTAAAAACAAAAACAGGGAACAGATATTATCTGGGCAGCAGGCATCCTGGAAGCCATCACGTGGAATGAAAACAAGAGCATTATGTTAGCCGCGTGCTGCCTCGTTCCGAGGCAATCGAAAACAAGTTATTTTCATATTCTGTGGCGTAAAAGAGGGTGAGAGAAGAGAGAAAAAGAGTTCGGCATGTACCTATTGTTGGCCTCAGATTATTTTTCACTTCGAAACAAAAGAAGGCGGTAGGGGTCAACAAAGGTCCGAAATAAGCATGCAAACAATACAGTTTTGTTCTAACTTTCCAATTTGTCAGCAGACCGAATTCACACACCCAAGCTACCTTGAACTTTCAAGAGTGGCACAGCGTGGGCATCCATGATCGAGCGTGCCCAGGAACCTGATCGATGACATGGCTTCCGAAAGTTAAGGTCGAGAGGCAGAGTAAATCTGACAGCCTCGAAGACTCGCTCATCGGCATGCTGCTTGCGTCACGAGGCAATCCACGAAAAGGCCGCGACTCAAATGGGTTACTTGTCGATGGAAGAGTGCATGCATGGCCGTGGCCATCGCGGTGCTGCCTCCTCTGAACACTGTGGATGCAGGAAGCAGCGCAGGGCAATGCGCTGCCCGGCGCGAACAGGGCAGGCGCCTACGCTCCGGACGGCACCCTCCCCTGCCCCCTCATGGCAGGCCGCATCCAAGGGAGGCTTCGGGGGATCGGCCATTCATATTTCAAGTTGGCCTCTCTCTTCTCTTTGGCTGCGGTGGAGGCGGTTGGCCGCCGGAAAACTCGGGTTGTTTTTTGTCTGCCGCATCAGCAGGGCTCTCGGCGGGCCCGACTCGGGGTTTCTCCTCCGCGCATCGCGGCTCGCTCGTACCGCGCAGTGGCTTCCGGTTGGCGCCGACCGAAGTCGCAACCCCCGCCCTTGCTCGCCCCTGTATACAACGGCAGCGCGCCTCAATCACGAGCGGACCAACGCGTGCGCGAATTACGCTCGCGGTCCGCGGGCGCACGCCCCGAGCCGCCATTACGTGATGAGGACGCAGATTAAAACAAAACGACCACTGCTTTACTCGCACCACCCACGTCTTTCCTTTCCCAGGGAGAAAATCGCGTCGCGCGGATAGCGGAGGGAAAGGAGCTCTTCGGCGCTTGAGAGCCGACGATTAGCGCGAGACAATAGCGCAGGCCGCCGCACACTGGGCGTATGAAAACAATAATCAGCGCTCGCTCTTTGAGGCTGCCTCCCTCACTTTTTCTCCAAATTTTCTTTCATTCTTCATTTTTTGTTTCTTTTTCCGAGTGCGCGAGTGATGGAAGGCCCCTGTTTGAACAATGCGGGTGATGCGAGCACGAAGTGGTACTTGTACCATAGCCAGCAAAGGCGATTAGATATTACGCACTCGCAATATGTACACATTGTCCAAATATAATTAAGGCCACTCGAGTGCCTGTCAAATCAGCAGTGCCCCAACTCTAATTTCAGCATCAACCAAATCATTAGGCCATCGATCAGGAATTAAAGACTGATCACGTTTAAATGATTAAGTTACGTATCTGCTTTCGCGCTTAATAGACGAAAATGAATGTCACCTTGACGACTTCAAGGGCCCGCCGCCGAATTTGAACAATGCGCGCGTGCCAGTTACCTCTCGAATTGATCGTTTCATGTCATTACATACACATTAAGCTCTGACTGAATTATAGGTTTGTGAAACATTAAGCGACAAGAAGAAAGCAAACTGTCTAATGCACTAAGAGCTTAGCCATACGATATTCACTCTAAAGAATGTAATAGCTTGTCTAATTCGAGAATCAAGGAAGAAGTGCGGGCCAGTATACTTGTAATCTACTCCACAAGTCCTTGTAGCTGAATAACATCATGACTGCCTTTGTATTGACACCAACTCTAACTGAAAAAAAAGGTATACATTGCCGTTGATAATCTAGGCTCAGTTGTAACAGTTGTTGTTGCCCAAGAAGTCAAGCACGTTCCATTTATTTTATACCCCCCTCAATATCACATCCCTTCACCTTACACAATCACCTAGGCACCCAGCTCCCCCCCCCCCCTTACACACGCACATAAAGATGGATGGAATACAACAGGAACAAGGCAGGGAGATTAACCAAAGTACCAGCGATACGTGCATTTAATCACGACTGATGGCAAAATGCATAGTTAACGCCGTGGCTATTCTCTTTCTGGTGTACCCAGTGGCGTAAGGATCAAATCATGGCTGAAAAGAGACGTATGTAAATAATAAAGCCAACAGTAAAGGCAGAGAGGTTAGCGAAGATGAGTCGAGTTGTCTGTCTACCCTGCCCAGGGAAAATGCAAATATGAGGAAGCGGGAGAAGTTTGCATTATGCACATACACACGTGGACACGGAAACGTCCTTTGTCCAATTCGTCACAAGTGGCATGTCCTTCTCAAGATGTGTATCAACGATTTTGTAGCATTACACATTGCAGACGCATGAGACCATGGTCCCAAGTTCTCCTTGATGACATTATGATACCGTTATAAAAACAATACTCTAAAAAAGTAGCATGTGCCACCGGAACACTCATCTCCTTTTCTTTTTTCTACTTGCACGGTCGAGTCCTGCAATCGCTACTGCTTTTCCCTCGCCAGAATCAGTACATATTTTATTTAGCATGCAATACTTTTCAAGTACATTTGGTGCATTGAATTCAGTGCGAAACATTTCTTGTCGCTGTAGATCATAACCGGAAGGCTCCCAAAACGCACACATTGATGCCATTCAATCGATGATACTGCGTACAGGTTTGTCGTTGTGCTTAAGCTTGTAGGCTAGAATATATTGATGCGAATGTGCTTCAGCGGCACGAACAGACCTAAACCGTATAAACTTATGTGAGTAAATATAAAATATAAAGCAAATATAAAAAAAAAGTTTTCCAGAAGCATACACTGGAAATGGTTGACAGACGTGGTGAGTGACAATGCCGTTTTGTTTTTTATTCTGCCTTCGCGCAAGGTCTTGCCAACGTGAACTCCAAGACGTGCCCCCCCCCCCTTTTTTTTTGTTTGTCTAGTCAAGTCCCGAAAAAAAAAACTTGACTACAACGTTTGAAGTACAAGAGTCTTACAATATTATACTAAGCAAAATAAAGCTAAAAGCAAAACCATCCAAAGCCTAGACAGTATGACAAATACAGAGCGTTAGCGCAAAAGATTGCACCTTTCGAACAGGTTGGACGCCGATCCTAATTCTGCACGGGAAGAAGCAGAGAAGTTAAACTCAGATCTAAAACACCGGCATTTCTATTAGCCGTTCCTCAACGTGCACGAGTGCCTGATAATTCTACACTCGATGCTGCAAAAATGACAAAATTTAGGTGTCACATTCTTCACTGTCACGGCTAGACATACGGAAATAATGAGATATTGTTTACTTAATCTCTGTCCCATGGCCATCCCGTTCTGAATCAGCCTTGCTTGAACATGATGCAGCAAAGTCCACCAGTAATAGAACAAAACAAAGGGATCAGTGAACCTTTCCTTTTGCTTTGTTCTAGTTTGTCGAGCCGACATAGCATGTTTACAGTATGACAGCGGTAAGGGACACAGTACATACCGTTTCCGCAGCCATAATCTTGCGTTGTTTAGTAAAAAATTTCCATGGGTTCAAAGAGAACACAGTCTGATGTAGACTCCGAAGAAGCAGTGGACACTCTCGCACATTGAATGAAACTGGTAGTAGAGCTGGCGGGGGGCCCGGTGAAGTCTGAGTGGAGGTGCAGGTCGCACGATAAAGCGGTCGCCGAAGATGTCGCGCGAAAAACAAGGACAGTGGTTCACGCTACACAAGTGACTCCACTCTTATCAGGCCTTTTTTGTTACTGCCGCTATCGAGTTCATCAGCGTAAAAACAAAGCCGCCGGCGAAGACTATATAAAGTGGTCTAATCCCTAAGTTGGTGCGATGCGGCGAAGATGCGTCCGAGCCGGTGACGAGCTGGTGCGGGGAAAGTCCAGCGACGCACGCGCTCAGGTCACCGCAGCGGGCGGCCTCACGTAAGCTTGCGCGCGTGCTGCAGGGGCGTCGCGTCAAAGCAGGCAGCACGTGATCGTGCGCATCACCAGAGAGCCCGAGGACAGCACGCCGTCAACGCGATGACGACCAAGAGGAGCGGAGGACGCGCGCGACGATGCTCGCGGCGAGACCGTTACTCTGCGAATGGCTCTGTGGGCTCCCGCGCCGCCGCCGGGGACCGGTGCAGAAACATTTTACTTTCAGTTTCGGATCGTGGGAAAGAGAGAACGCCCGACGAAGGAGAGAAGGTCGGCCGTGGCGGTGATCGGGAACGCTGGGTGGAGTAGAGTATCTCACGCCAAAGAAAACCCCTATCGGACCGGCTCGTCGTTCCAGACGACGCCGCACGCATGGTGGGCGCGCTGCGGGCGTTTTCTTTTTTTCTCCTCTCTCACGCGCACGCGCTGTGCGCTCTCTAGCGTCGATAGGAAAGCGCACAGCAGTGGCGCATGCTGGTGACGAGACAGGGCGCGAGCGGGATGAGGAAGAGCAGGTGATGGTGCAGGCGGGGCGGCGCCTTTGGTTATCGTTTTTCTCCTATTCATCTCTTTTCCCGTTGTTCCCTCGGCGTTTTCTGTTCGCAATATTGGGCGACGGGCCGGCGCCACGGGTTCTGAGATGAGAGCTCCGAGTGGGGCCCAGTGCTGCCGGAACTCTGCAGAGTGGGGAATAAAAGGTATTTTTCGGGCCAGTGCTTCGGCTGCTGTCGCCGGGAAGGGAGAGTGTGAGACAGCTGGAAGAGACCACGGAGGAGAGGCTCGTCGCGCCCGGTCAGGGGATTCGGGCACGGCCGCTCGCCGAAGGCTCCAGGTTACCCGGCACTAAATATTTTATGCCTTCAGCTCGCTCTTCACCCAACCTCTAATCCTGGCTGCACTGTCTAACACGCAGGCGTCCGGAAACAAAACCCACCCAGAATAAAATAAGTGTACGCAATATTAACCCACCTTCCATTTTTCTTACGTATTTTATTTTTAAAGTTCGGGGGTAAACTTATTTATATTTCAGGTGTAGAGCAGAAAAAGCATACTTAGCCTAACGAGACGGCGATCGACGCCACTGCTCTATCGCGTCCATGACGCTCTAGGTCCCCGAAGCATAGTTCTCAATTTTTTGAGCCAAAGCGAAGACGAAGAAGAGTTTCCCTAAAAAACACTAAAAAACAATAGCGACTTTGATATGTGGACTTTATAACGTCCCAAACCCACTATATGATTATGAGAGACGCCGTAGTGAAAGGCTCCGGAAATTTCGACCATCTGGGGTTCTTTGACGTGCACCCAAATCTGAGTACACGGGCCTACGACATTTCCGTCTCCATCGGAATTGCAGCCGCCGCAGCCGGGATTCGATTCCGCGACCTGCGGGTCAGCAGCCGAGTGCCTTAGCCACCAGACCACCGCGGCGGGGCCAATAGCGACTTTGACTGCTACCACAGTTCTCATGGAATGCAGTGCCACATTGACCCCTTCGTAGTTTCGGTATTCGAGTACTCTATAGATTCGGCACACTGAATTTCTTCACGCATTTCATTTTTGAAAACGAACGAACCGAACGAACGGACTGAACAGACAGACACACAGACACACAGACATAGATAGACACACAGACATAGACACACAGACATAGATAGATAGATAGATAGATAGATAGATAGATAGATAGATAGATAGATAGATAGATAGATAGATAGATAGATAGATAGATAGATAGATAGATAGATAGATAGATAGATAGATAGATAGATAGATAGATAGATAGATAGATAGATAGATAGATAGATAGATAGATAGATAGATAGATAGATAGATAGAACGAAAATCGAGAGGAGAGGAGGGTTGACGCGGAAACCCTTCCTTCCTACTTCGCATGCAAGCGGAATGCGCTTGCGCCTTCTTTCAGGTCTGCTGGCCGCATGGGCGATGCGGCCATTCATCAAATTTTGTCAATCTTTCTTTCTCTTAATTTTGTTCGTGTTTTCTTAAGGGGCGAAAGTCAAGCTGACTGATTTCTCAGTAAGACGAAACTCGATCAGCACGCAAAGAAAACGAACTTTTTATTGCACGTTTTGTATAAAAACCGACCTATACACGTAGTGTGAAAGTGTCAATCTATAAAAGCAGCTTTAACTTACAACTGATATACGGACATAAGGAGCAAAAGTTGAACCCAGAATATCTGAATCACTGCGAAAATCATCAACATTCGTGAATAGGACGCATCGTATTTGACTCAATCACGTTTGTTATGACGGCGCACATAGTTCTCTTAAAGAACTTGAGTACCAAACGAGAGTGAATTTCAGAGGCACGAAGAGGCTTGAAGCGATCAAAAGTTTTTCGAAGAAGAACGTCGCTGGAAACAGTTTTTCTGCAAAATGACTTGTCCTCGTCAGGGCAACATCGTTTGCTTGATGAAGAAAAGTTCCCTTGTCAAAACGTTGGCTCCATCGCCAGTCTGTATTAACTTTTAGAAGCATTTAGCGCACCACGTACATTTAAGTAACACTACTACAAGTAAAGACTCACAAATTTTTAAACCGTGGCTACAAGAATTTCATGAGCAGGAAGCAGCCTATAATTACTCGACATCGTTTGAACTACACGCCAAAGGTAAAAGAAGCTAAAACGGTGTAGCCGAGCCAACTCGAATTCAAGCCTTTCATGAAACGCATTTTCCCGACAGGGGGCTTGGCTGCCGTCTCCAACAATTATAGTCAAGCGACACTGCACTACTGTCAGTCCAGTCAGGCTTGCAGATAACTGGGTTTACTCATACGTACTCATGGAAATTTATACCTGCTCAAATAAGGAGTCCAAATTATTGTGCTTCGCGGAACTAAAAATCCTCGAGTTGCCCTGCCGCGGTGGTTTAGTGGCTAAGGCTTTTGGCTGCTGACCCGCCGGAGGCGGGATCGAATCCCGGCTGCGGCGGCTGTCTTTCCGATAGAGGCGGGAATGTTGTAGGCCCGTGTGCTCAGGTTTGGGTGCACGTTAAAGAACCCCAGGTGGTCGAAATTTCCGGAGCCCTCCACTACGGCGTCTCTCATAATCGTATCGTGGTTTTGGGTCGGTAACCCCCAGTAATTATAAAAATCCTCGGGTTAGCACAACGCAGAGCCAAAGAAAACACGTGTTGCCCGATTAAGCAATCTTCGACGTATGCATGAATGGTTGACTGGTTCGGCGTAGCTCAATGCGGCTTCCGTTCTCTGCCCGCCACAGCTTTCTGTCTTTATCTTTTCCGTAGTTGACACGTTAACTGAGCGAGATAACTGAGCGCGATCCAGGTTCAAATATTCCTGAGCGAAGGGTGAGGTGCAGAGGGAGGCGCTACGAACGCAAGTGAATCACTTCCCGCGCTTCACTTGATTTAAAATTCCCAAAATAAGGAATAAGAAAAGAGAAGATATATAAACAAAAGAGAAGTTCTTTACAGGGGTATTGATGTTTTTTGTTTGTAAAAACTTGTGAAAGCCAATAAATGCGAACATTCACATCAACCTCACTACGCGTTCAACCGGATCCTAAGATTCCGGCAACCGCTACGAGCGTGCATGTTCCTTGAAATCGAAACTAGAGCGAAGTTTCCGGGGCCTGGTGCACGTATACATAGAAGGTTCCGTAATACCCGAAGGCTCCTAGTTGTCAGATAGATACCTGCTTCCCTTATAGTTCTCCTATACAAACTGTGTATACGCACATAAAATCAACTGCATCTCTTTTATAATAGGCGAAACAACTAAATTACAGTGATTGGGAAGGTTACGGCTGCAATATGTTTTTTCTCCCCTTTTCTTTTTGTCGACTCGTTAACATGCTTTTCTCGTTTTACAATTAGTCACGTGCACCGACTCGACAGTCAGGGGTGCTCAGACCAACGGTGAAAGAACTTGAAAAAAAGAAAAGAACCCAAATGTATAACAAAACTTCATGTTATTGAAACTCTCCATGTTCATTATATGACTCAAACAAAGCCGAAACAGTCGTTCATAATATATAAAAGCTTCGCCAAATTCACCTAAGGCATTTTCTGAGAGCATCTTAAGCCTTCCCCCCCCCCCTTTTTTTTTTAATACTAAAGACATAGCTTATTTTTCAGTAGTCTCCGCTTGTTTTTTCGCTATATTTGGATGAAGCCTCGAAGTATTCGGTATGTAAAAAAAAACCAATGATACAGAAATCGGCATACTGTATGGGAATCTACCTGAGCGGAGCTTTGGTTAGCCGGGAAACAAAATGACGCGTC
Source organism: Rhipicephalus microplus (assembly GCF_043290135.1). Lineage (NCBI taxonomy): Eukaryota > Metazoa > Arthropoda > Arachnida > Ixodida > Ixodidae > Rhipicephalus > Rhipicephalus microplus. The sequence continues at coordinate 121,853,917 of NC_134710.1, forward strand.
ACAAAAGAAAGGCTGCGCTGTGGTTTTTCTTATCAGTGAGCTTTAGAATAGCGCACCGCGAGCCCTTGCGGTGTGGTCGCTGCGACTGCGCATGCGTCGTAACGCGAGTCGCCATTCGCGTTCACAGCCTGCCCGCAGAAAATCCGAAATAGCGGGTAGTGTGTGCGGTTCGCAAGCGGTACGCAGGCAGAAGGAATGAACAGAAAGCGAAACCTAATCAGCTATACAACCGTTGCCTCCGATAAATCGCCATACGCCGAAACAACCTCCTCGCTCTATGCGCTGTCCGCAGCAAGAAGGCAGACAGAGCTCAGGAATTCGTTGTTTATCACGTATCCCATAGCATGATTTCATTCATAGCTGCAACAGAGATGATATCTCGCCAAACGTGGAGTCGGTGCATCTCCGTTGCGCACAATGTGCACGACCACGCTCTTGGTCTACGTGTGACATATTGGTAGTTCGTTTTTATAACGTGTGTTCGATGACACTATTCTCGCTGCGCACAAGTGCCAAGTCAAACAAACGTTTTGCGAATTTGGCACACCTTCATTTTGCAGCCCGGAAAAATTCAGACAAGAGTGTTTACCATCCCGAAAAAAGAGAGTTTGACATTTTATAATAAGCTCTACAATTTCGTTGAAGATTATCCATTAAAAACAATTCAAAAGCTTGTCAGGTAAATATTGCTAATGAAATGCCTTTACTCTTAATAAAACTACTCTGAGTCCGCGAAGAGAACAGTGAACAATAATAAGTTCGTTGCATTCTCGCTACGCACTTGTACAGGCTTTAAATCTTGACTTCAGTTATCTGAAAATCCTGTTATAGAGTTTCTCACCTGTTATTTTCGGGCGTGAGGCCCACCACTGGAGGCGCGGACGCTGCAATCGCTGTGACGTGCAGGGTTGGATCACGTGATCTCGCTTCGCTGAAAGCTGGTGGTCGGATACGTTGTTTGTAACGGCAATTTCAAGGTGTTCTCACTTTTGAACTGCGTTGCTTTGCTTTCACTTCATGTGTGTGGACTTCTGCAGACTACACAATCCGGAAAGTTGCAGTAAAAGTTATCGGCAGCGCGCCACAGTGCGCTAGTAGGTACGCGATGCGACTGTCACTCTGCTGGCAGTGCCACCGTCACCTCTCTCTTTGTGGTTGTTATTTCAAGCCCATGGGGTTAAAATGAGCACCGACCACGGATGTTCACATAAAAGCTGAGCGTTCCAGCTTCTACCAAAATATGAATGTGCAAGGAGTCCGATTATGTAGATCTTAAATTACGGCGTAGGTGTGAACATGACGGGGGGGTGGGGGAGTTGCCGTCGTTACATTTAAGAATGTGCGCCGTTGTTTGAATTCTCTGAGAGCCACTTTAGAGCTCGGAAGTTCTGTTCTTTTTCCCAAATGCTCGTTAACTTTACCCTATTCCGGCCAATTTCATGGCCAGTGACTTCTGCGTGTTCGGCCGGCGTGTTCGGCAAAACTTTTTTTCTTACACTGTATACATGTGCCGCTCCGGTGTTTGCTAAAGCTCTTCTCTCGCCAAGGTACTTTTCACCGTAGTATGCGCCACCCCCCACCTGCCTCCCCGGTTGTCCATCCCCACAAGTTTCCGTCCTCCCGTAGCGCATCCAGAGTGTGGCACACTTATCCCCCCCCCCCCCCCCCCCGAATTGTCTTCGCAGGCCATATATAGCGCACAAAATAACGGTCGACCATATCTGCCTGTCCAGCTCCCAATTCTAATTGCCATCCACGACTTAAGCTCACAGGGTTCCTTGCTTGTAGATTACATATGTAAATGGGCCCATAGCCACTGTCACTTCTCAATGTCGTTTTGATATACAGGTGAAAATGCGGCCTGCTTCGAAAACCGATTCATCTGCTAACAGCGGCCATGAAACATCAGACAGCTTATGAATGAAGCTACACGCAAATTGTACACTGGGATTTCTATTGAAACGTGAAATTGCCGTTGAAATCACGGTACGCAAGACCTCGCAGCATTCTCATTCCAGGGCGCAAAATAATACGGCTGGCTGGCATGCAGTGCATTCGCTACCGAAATCCGGGGCCCGGTCGGGAACGCATTTTTTTTCACGATTTGCCTGTTTGTAGAAGCTGTATAACTGAACCAATGATTCATAATTTTCACCCGTGTGTGGCTCGATGAAAATCAAATATGCACCATGTGACAAGCGTAGAAAATTTGCGCAATAAATAGTAGGATCGTGCCGCAGAGAAACTTTTCCTCGTGTGAAATTTTACCTATATTTACAACTCTGAGTGAGCCACGCACGTGCATGTGATTCTCGCGTTTGCCCACAATCATAACAAAGGTTGCGGCTGCATTCCAGTGGCGCATCCAAAAGGAAATACCCCCCCCCCCCGCCCCCCCGCCAGAGCCTGGGTCAGCACCCCCCTCTCTCTTTTCAGTGCTTATCATCCACCTCCTATCGCAATTATAACAACTGAGTGGGACCACTGTGAGCACACATTAAACGGGGTCTTCATGCTACGAAAAACAAAAAAAGGTCAGGACAACGCCTCCCCCCTCCGGTGTTACTTCACCCCCCACTCTCCCCTAAAATGAGTCACTGGATCCACCCCTGCTGCATGCGGCTGTAAGAATGCTGTGTCGCGTCTCACAAAGTGGACTATGCACTAGCGTTGTGCTTCGTAGGGCTCTGTGTGCTACACAAAAATGTAAACTTGCGGGGAACGACGACGAAGTGTTCGGATATCCGAGCGGTTCTCTCTGTGCGCTCCGATTTTTTCGGTGAAACCTTCAGATTTTTCTGGTGCCTCGGCTCCGCGTATTGCGGCCATGCACGCGGGGCGTTTTGAAAGATCACCTGGCCAGTAGTCATCCTGGCCTACCACAGGGAAAAAGAGAGGAACCTCACTCAGTGACAGCAAGGACACAGCTGTACTCAGCCGTCTCATAAGACGACTCATCTGACGATGATTTCATTTCTGCACTGAGCAAAAGGGCGAAGAGGAAGATCATCAACGCAGCCTCACCCACCTTTGCGAGTACAACGACTATGAAGTCAAGCCATGAACCCTGGCAACACGTCATCAATCATCTTTGTGCTGGAAGAGTCCTTAGGAAACCCGCGACTGCTGAACAGGCAAGCACTATCCGCTTTTTTGGAACGTGTGTTGCCTAATGAAATCAAGGACATCAGAGTGCATACGCGAAAAAATATACTCGCCATAGACGTATTCCACGTGAACGCCCCTGGATCACTCAAACAATGATTTAAATGTGGAGTTTAACGTCCCAAAACCACCATATAATTATGAGAGACGCCGTAGTGGAGGACTCCGGAAATTTCGAACACCTGGGGTTCTTTAACCTGCGCTGAAATATAAGCACACGAGCCTACAGCATTTCCGCCAACATCGGAAATGCAGCCGCTGCAGCCGGGATTCGATTCCGTGACCTGCGGTTCAGCAGCCGAGTATACCTTAGCCACTAGACCACCGTGGCGGGGCTGGACCACTCAAACGAGTGACTGAGCTAGGTGGCACCAAAGTGCGCCCCTTTGTACCGATTGACAACGCATCCATAGCCGGTGTGGTATATGACGTAGACATTGCGATTACAGACACTCACTTACCTACCCTCATTAAGCCGGCAAATGAGGGTACTGTCATCACTCAGGTACACCGCCTTGGGAACTCGCACTGTGTGAAACTGGTCTTCAAAGACGATCGCACACCATCTCATGTCAAAGTTGGGCTATTTCGACACACTGTTCAGCCTTTTGTGCAAAAGCCGCTTCCGTGTCGCCAGTGCTTTAAACTAGGTCACATCACGAGCGTGTGCCTGAACTCACTACGGTGACCCCGGTGTGCAGAACCCAATTCGGAAGATACGTGGTAATTTATATTTCTTAAGTGTGGTAACTGTAATGGTTCACACACCTTCTCATCGCAAGACTGCCCTCTAACTAAGAAGGAGCGCGCGGTGCTCAAGCAAAATCAGAGGCAATTTGACACACAGGGAAGCTGCCGATACAGTCCGGCGTCAGCAGCAGCGTCGGCACCACCGTTCGACCTCAAAGACTGCTCAAGCTCGAAACGACAGCACCACCTCTACTAATGCACCATTAAGTCAAGCCGCAACAGGGCTGACAAATTCAAAGAAGCCTGCGGAGAGGAATATCTCTACAGAGGAATGACCCAATATTCCAAGTCATTCGCTAACCATAGAACGTCAGAAGACCAAGCCCACTCAGGCGTCTTCACCAACCGCTTATGGCACACATAAGAAAGATGGCGAAGTGATAAATATGCTTCGTTCTCTCATGGATGCCATCCGAGATATCTTGTTGGACATAGGGACAATATCTACTCAAACCACCCTCAAAGTACTGGACTCCTTTAGTGCAGTATTTGAATAGCTCAAGTAGAAATATGGCTAATGATCGCCATCATTTCTGAGAAGTCAAGGAAGCATTCATTATTCAGTGGAACACCAGTGGACTAAAACCATGTCTTTTCGGACTTTCGTCAGTTAGCGCGCGTCAACATGTTCCAAGTCACTTTGCGAGCCCAACGCATGTGCATGCTCTCCTCTCTCTCCCCTTTTCCATCTTTCAAACTCCCTCATCCCTATCCCCCGTGTGGGTAGCATATCAGTCAATTCAGACTGGTTAACATTCCTGCCTTTCCTTTCCCTCTTGTTCTCTCTCTCTCTGTAAACTTGCACATGCTTGTCTTGTCAACCACGGCCCATCTTTAGATGCAAACCTACAAAGAATAAAGTAGCGTGGCACTCATTTCTTGCAGCAAAAATAAGTTTGATATGTGGGGTTTAACGTTCCAAAATCACCATTGATTATGAGAGATGCCGTAGTGGAGGGCTCCGGAAATTTCGATCACCTGGGGTTCTTTAACGTGCACCCAAATCTGAGCACACGGGCCTACATTCTCGCCTCCATCTAAAATGCAGCCGCCGCTGCCGAGAGTCAATCCCGCGACCAACGGGTCAGCAGCCGAGTACTACCACCCCGGTGGGGCCAAAAATAAGTTTCTTTGCCGTAAGTACTCATTAATACCAATTCGATGCTACAGTTTGACATGGAGTGAGTCATAACCTCTTTTGCAAAAACAGCGCGCTTGGCCCCCACGGTATTTATTATAGGTGGCCATAGCAGACGGCGCTGGTAGTCGGGCATTATGAAAAGCGTAAAACATTTGCGAATCAGTTATTTAGCACTTCATACAGACAGTGAAGAAGCTACAGCAGTGTTTTACTGATTTCGTTGAGTGAAGTACAACAAAAATAATAATAATAAAGTAGACGCGAAAGCGGCTTTGGGCTGTGCCCGAGAGGGTGGCAGAGCAATCCAATCATGCACGTCACAGGGATGCCTGCGCATGGTGACGCCACGGTATGTCCTCATGCCCAATAGCTATGCAGTCTCTGATGGCGCGCCAGGCTCTGACTCAAATGGTACAGGATACAGGATATGTATGTATGTACAGGATATATACATAAGAAAGGAGATGACAAGGACTTGACGAATTACAGGCTGATCAGCTTGCTCTCTGTATTATACAAGCTATTTACAAAGGTAATTGCTAACAGAGTAAAGAAAACATTAGAATTCAATCAACCAAAGGAACAAGCAGGATTTCGAACAGGCTACTCAACAATTGACCACATTCATACTATCAATCAGGTAATAGAGAAATGCTCAGAGTATAACCAACCACTATACATAGCCTTCATAGATTACGAGAAGGCGTTTGATTCAGTAGAAATATCAGCCGTCATGCAGACACTGCGGAATCAGGGCGTAGATGAAGTATATATCAACATTCTGGAATAAATCTACAGGGGATCAACTGCTACCATAGTGCTTCATAAAGAAAGCAACAGAATACCAATCAAGAAGGGTGTAAGGCAGGGGGACACAATCTCCCCAATGCTATTTACCGCGTGCTTACAGGAGCTTTTCAGAAGCCTAGAATGGGAACAGTTAGGGATAAGAGTTAATGGAGAATACCTTAGTAACCTGCGCTTCGCCGATGACATTGCATTGCTGAGTAACTCAGGGGACGAATTGCACCTCATGATTACGGAGCTAGACAAGGAGAGCAGAAAGGTCGGTCTTAAAATTAATCTGCAGAAAACGAAAGTAATATACAACAACCTCGGAAAGGAGCAGCGCTTCGAGATAGGTAATAGTGCACTTGAAGTTGTAAAAGACTATGTCTACTTAGGGCAGGTAATAACCGTGGAGCCGAACCACGAGATTGAAGAAACTACAAAAATAAGAATGGGGTGGAGCACATTCGGCGAGCACTCTCAAATTATGACAGGTAGATTGCCACTATCCCTCAAGAGGAAGGTATATAACAACTGTATCTTTCCGGTACTTAGCTACGGGGCAGAAACCTGGAGACTTACAAAGAGGGTTCAGATTAAATTTAAGACGACGCAGCGAGCAATGGAAAGAAAAATGGTAGGTGTAACCTTAAGAGACAAGAAGAGAGCAGAGTGGATTAGGGCACAAACGGGGGTTAAGGATATCATAGTTGAAATAAAGAAGAGGAAATGGACATGGGCCGGGCATGTAGCGCGTCGACAGGATAACCGCTGGTCATTAAGGGTAACTAATTGGATTCCCAGAGAAGGGAGGCGGGTTAGGGGGAGACAGAAGGTTAGGTGGGTAGATGAGATTAAGAAGTTTGCGGGTATAAATTGGCAGCAGCAAGCACAGGACCGGGTTAACTGGCGGAACATGGCAGAGGCCTTTGTCCTGCAGTGGACGTAGTCAGGCTGCTGATGATGATGATGACAAGATATGTCATATAAAGGCCATTGTGGGCTAACCTTTGAGCACACAATTTTCGCCTTTGAATAAAGATGTTAACCTCACCGCATATATATTAATTCGTTATATGTACGTTGTTTGCTGTGAGCAAAACTTTGATTGCGCGTTGTAGCTCGCAATGTCTTTGCAATCGTTCTTTCCTGTCTGTACTTATCAAATAATAATGATTATGATGAATGCCCTGCTCTTTGCAATGGTAGATCAAACGGGAAATGCGTATCTGGCAAATCTGACAAATCATTTGACAAATCTGCAGGTATGAACTAAGGTTAGCAACATGTACTGTTAATATACTGCGAAAGTTCTTGAGACGCAAAACCGCGATGCGGTAGGCAAGAAAAGCTTTATTTCATTTTTCCAATTTCAGCAGGACCACTGAAAATTGTGATAATGAGTTTCTGAGCTCTTATTTAAAATGTTTATGTTTGTTTTAAATTTCTTTGCCCCCTCTCAGGATGCTGAGCTACGATGCGGCTGAGTGGCGTTGCAGTACGCTATTGGAGATACATCAGACTGCGGACACTTCGTGGATTCTATAGAGGTCTATTTTATCAATATATATATATATATATATATATATATATATATATATATATATATATATATATATATATATATATATAAGAGAAAGAAGTGTATACCTAAGGGCTCGTTTTTCCGTGTTTTGACACAATATTAATGAGATCTAACAGACAATATAGCCAATGAATGTAGAGGGGAGGTTGTTAGAACAAATGGAATGTAAATAAGAAGAAAGAAAAGTGGGTGAAAAAATTACCAGCCGTGAGCAGGAATAGAACCTACGACCTTCGAATAACGCGTTCGATGCTCTCAAGAGACCCCTTAGTGCATGTAAGCTTACATCAAGTAATTTATGCGAAGAAGACGCAGTTGGACTTTACTAAGATTTCTTCGGTCTCAGTGTCTGTACGCCCAGCGCCATCCTGCTGGCGTGCCCCCTTCAGGTTTGCTAGAATTTTTTTCGCACTTGCAGGTTCATTAATTTCCGTCGCAGAATGACAGCAGAAAAGCGCGGCGCATCATAGGATCACTGAAACTGAGAGCGACGGTACATTTGTGAGACAAACTGCGTTTTCTTTTCACAAGCTGCTAACACAATGCAATATGCGTTAGGACGTGTAGTCTTACAAAAACTGGTGGAATTTATTCACTAACTTTAATCAGTGTTATTATGACGTTTTGTTTATTTTCACCAATACAAATTTGATGGAGAAGATGCGAATAAAAGCTATTATTCGCTTGACAAAGTTATACATAGGGCAGAGGCGGTGACAGTTACACAAGATAATAGCCGCCAAAAATAGGAATTACATAGCCTTCAAACATACTGAAAACATTGGCGTTGGCGAACACACACACACACACACACACACACACACACACACACACACACACACACACACACACACACACACACACACACACACACACACACAAAACATTTATCTCAATATATAAACCACAAAATATTCTAAACACCAAATTTACGCGCACCAGTGGTTATATTTTTTTTTTCAGTTCAAGAGAACTTGTCCCAACATTCAATACATATATACGTGGTAACTCCAAGCCACCCGTGGTCTGAAAGATCTTGGTTTAGCTGCCACGAACCGCAAGAGCTGTAGATCACCTGCGGTTTCCTTCTTATAACTGAGCTATCTTAAACTCATCCGCAAGCTAAGCAGACCGATTCGACCTTTCGCCAGAATCTGTACCATTTTGCGGCTGCGCACCTGTCTTGAATGAAGAGAAGGTACGTGTTGTAGTTTGCATGGGGACTGGGCGTATACAGTTGTCTAGCTCACAGTACCTTCTCTCAGGCCGAAAGCTCAAGATGGGCGAGCAATGAGCGACATTTATCAAACAGGTGTCGGCCGTTCTCTGTCACATATGCTGCGTCCACTATAGAGGCCCCCGATCTTATACGAAGCCTACAGCGGTTTCCGGCATGGTGACATTCGTCTGATAGCCCAGTTCTGGCTGCGTCCCCCAGAAGGGGCCGGCATCGCAGGCAGTGGTTGCCGAACTGCACCTGTAAGCCGCGTGGTAAAAAAAAAAAACAGAAAAAAATATAAGTGCCGTGAGGGTCAAGCGGAAGGAGGTGAACCTGGTCTCTGCGGCGAATCTAGATCGACCCATACCACCTTCACGGAGGCCACAAACGCACACATACTCGACACGCCACAATTGAGGTCGTTGTAAAAAGAAGGCGGGCAGAGGCGGCGGCACTTTGGGGGTCCCCGGCGCCGTCGCTCTTGGTCTCACTGCGGCCCTTCTAGGTTACAACCTTCTCCCGCCGTAGGCTCTGGGCCCAGTTACGTGTCTGTCTCTACCGGGGGCGTGAGAACGCGCCGCCGCGCTCACTGTGGGTGGGTGTAGCCGTAACTCTCGGTATTTTTTGTTTTTTTCCCCCTCCGACTTGAAACAGGTGGCTTCCTTCCACCGCGAGCAGCATGACGCGCTGAGAGAGATAGCAAGGAGTGGTCTTGTTCTCCTCTAGCGCTCTAGGCGCGCACCGCGGGGGCTAAAAGGGTCACCCCTGACCTTGACGCGAGATGGCGCCGGAGCTCTGTGTCCGGAAGCTATGGCTAACAGATTCCCTCCGAAAGAGGTTAACAACCTTGAGCAAAAGGAGTCGCAGCCGCCACTGCCACTCGTGACGATCACCGCTGCACATTTCAGAGTGGCGCCGAAGAGGGTAGCGCCGGGCAGTCTTTACTCGGGAGCTTGCCGACTGTCCAGCGACGAATTGGGGTGACCCGGTAACGAACTTCGCTTCGTGCGAACGGAGCCGAAGTGCCCCGTCTTTCGCGCCGAGAGTGAGGAGTAAGCGAAAGATGCGCTCTTAGGGCTTTGACAGCTCGTCACACCCGGACAGGGCGCAGCGTATGCTCGGAAAACAAATGTGGTTTGACGCGAAGCAAAGAAGCAGCGCGGACCTTTGACGACAGGTGCTTGAGCAGACAGCGTCCTGGCGTGCAAAAGCCTACAGAGAGTAGAAATTTGCAATTGTGCTGGCGTTGCACATCTGCAAGTGACGATGCAGATAGGAAGCACGATCGATTAAGAAGTAGCTCTTCAAATTATAAAAACAGTTTGCTAAGATATCGGAGAGAGTGGTAACGAATGACAGAAGTTTGTTAACTCTCAACAACTCTCGTTTCATCTAAAAGCAATATGAAGTTCGGCCTTTAAGCTTTTGCACATTTGTTTGCTATAGAAACAACAACCAGACTCACGAAGAGACAACAAAAGCTGGTCACTGCCAGTTTTTGAGCGATTTCCGTTCGATACCTTGAGTCTTACGGTTTAAGCAAAGCAAACCCCGAGGAAGGTAAATGATGGCAATGTGGGATTTTAAACTGCCTTGAAAGATATCTTTCGCGGGCGTGGCTGTTTTCTTCAGCTCTATCACCTTGTGTTTAGTGCAAAGCATTTCGGCGAGTTCCACTCAGTTTTCTAAAAATAAACTATCTCCCTGTTTTTGTTGGCAGATTCTGAAAGTATGTAATGTTTAGTCTAAAGATGTGCGCCTTTCACGTGACTGTGTTCACTGCGAGTGCCAGCTCTCCGATTAATACCTTTAAAAGAAACATGGATCACTGTATTATGTGGACCATGTCAATGGGTATCTGCCACTAGCCATGTGCCGTTCTTCGGGGAACCTATTTTAACACGTATTACGTATGACTGGATATGCGTCTGGTACGTGCTGCTCGGACCTCTCTGACACCAATTTGTGTCTCTGGCTCACTGCATGGCTATTACATGCGATACGCTATGCCTTAGTTCGCAAACACGTCGAAAAAGTAGCAACCATTTGCTACGGAGGACTCACATGACTCATACGAGCCATTTTCTACGAAACCGTATATGACTCGCTTTACCTAGATGTCGCCTCAATTGCTGTATTCTTAAGCTTGTCTCCTTTTGTTAAACGAGATGCAGGTGATCCGGATTTTAGCAATACGGTGGTTGTGACACCCATGATATCCTGCCAGATATTGCGTAGCCCTGATACGTGTTGTAGCTCTTACTGCCTCATTCGCTCTGCTTGTTGGCGCAAACGAGCCTTCCAATGTACAATAAAACTCGTTGGGCTAGTCGGTAATTCGTGATATTGTAAGAAATTCAGCACACACCACACAGAGAGCTCTGTGTGGTGTGCACATGTGTTTCTTGGGTGGAAGAGTGAGTGAATGTGTGAGTGATTGCGGGAGTACAAAGTTGCGCTAAATTTTTTATAATGTGACTTCCAATGTACGCTTAGATAACTAATACGCGAGGGATGACTGCCAGTTGGACATGTTGATGTAAGTTCGTGATGAAACCAGGGCTAATAAGTGCGAAGACTTAGAAAGGACACTCGTCTTGTGTTCTTTTTAAGCCTTCGTAATATTAGGCGCTGCTTTTATCATGCGAACTAATACGTGATTGCGCACATCTTGGTATAGGAACTTTACAGTTCACCGGCACTCAGGCTTATGTGCCCGTCTGTAAGACTCACACATTTATCTAGCGTGTTTTATGCAATCATTATACTTATAGTGCACTTTGCAACGTAAGATATGTTGCTTTTTCCTCATGAAGGATTAACTGTACACCTACAAATAATAATAATAATAATAATAATAATAATAATAATAATAATAATAATAATAATAATAATAATAATAGGTAGGTTTTACGTCCTAAGCCCTGACATGGTTATGAGGGGTACTTTTGTCGACGGCTCCGGAAATTTCGACCATCTGATGCTCTTACGTGCACTAGCATCGCGCAGTACACGGGCCTATAACATTTTGTCTTGTTCATGCATGTAGTTCTTTTATGCAGAAGACATTTAGCCTCGAAATTACTCTAGCAAAATGCGTACACCAAACTGCATACATTTGTCAAGAACACATTATCCTCGAATAGATGCTAGCTGAAAGATCCCTCGTAAACAGCCGCCCGCTCTAATATGACTGATTCCGACAGCAGTGGCTAACTCTACTACCACAAAGCCTACAATGAAACTACTTCAGTCCTGAGGAAAAAACGATTGCAGCGTGACGACTTAGATGAAGGAACGATAGCAAAAATGACCCAGGCAGTGGCATGATGATCACGCTTCTTTTGGCGGCTATTCATTCGTAAATGTAGAATGCGAGAGAAAAAAAGAGAGGGGGGGGTAAAGAAGTAATAGCAGAAGTGCAGGGAAGTGAACTTGGCTGCTCTACATTGAGGACCCAAATGGGAACTAAACAAAAATGACGAAGAGGGGTGGAGCTGACCCTTTGCACGGACTCACGCACACCAACAAAATCATTTGTTACCCAGGCTGTTCGTTGCAGGCGCTGTATGGGAAGAAACGCTAGGAATGGCAGCTAATATGAAATCCGTTCTGCTGACGACTGCTTTACAGTGCACCGACGAATATGCTTATTCATTGCCAGCTCATGCCTCCGAAATTCGTGCGCAGAAGCCACGAACTCATATCTGTGCCGCACACGCAGCAAAACGCCTGAGCGGCTGTGCTCAGAAGGTGAGCGATGACTTAGTGCATGGTAATTGTGTCCGGCTGCCATCAACATTTTGCCGAAGCAGCATGAGTTCGATGAATCTGGCGAAGATGGAGGGATGTCGTGACGACGATGGTGCACATCGTGGCGCAACAGAGCGGACGTAAAGCAAAAAAAAAAAAAACCTATTTTGTAGCTATGAGTTGCCTGCCGTAGCATGAATCACCTCTTAATTCCCACTTCGTTTCATTTATAATTCGTAGGAGTTTGGAAGCTGTTATACTGTGTGCCCGGCTACAACTCTTTGCATTTATTTTTCATTTCATATATGACATCAAGGGGAAATTTAATACTGCTGCGACATACTTCACAAACGCCTTTTGCGAAAACAAGCTATGGATTGTGATAGTTCAAATTGTGTTTAAATGAGATGTCATTCGTACCGCGTTATAGCTTACTGTGATCGAGACAGGGCGAAAAATAGAAACCTCAGGTTGTAGCCAACGTTCCTACAAGTGGCCTTGTCATCGTAAAGTCTCGATTTGATTGATAGGGGAGGGGGTATAACGTCCCAAAACCACCATATGATTAAGAGAGACGCCGTAGTGGAGGCTGCGGAAATTTCGACCACTTGGGGGTTCTTTAACGTGCACCTAAATCTGAGCACACGGGCCTACAACAATTCCGCCTCCATCGGAAATGCAGCCGAAGCTGGGATTCGATCCCGCGACCTGCGGGTCAGCAGCCGAGTACCTTAGCCACTAGACCACCGCGGCAGGGTATCGTAAAGACTCGAAGGAAGTCGAATGCACTCATCTAAGTTCTTTACCTTCCGCTGTAATAAATGCAAACCACGGAAGTCTTCACGCGAACATTATGCGCGCACCTTGAAGTTGCTTTGAAGACAGGTTGTTGTGCGACCACTGTAGCTGCAGTAGCAGCGGTAGGAAAAACGCCTTGAAAAACCCCACATGTAGCGATGAAAATGGATGGGACAGACTCACGATCATGCGACGCAAGCGCCCCAATGCGCTCACGTCTAGCCTATAGTAAACGGGACAGCATCATCATCGGCGCCCGGTGCGAGCGGCTCGGTCGAGATACTCCCCATAGAGAAGCAGAGAAAGGCAAGAGCAGCCAGCGCAGCTGGTGGCAGAAGTTCGGTGCGCGAACTGGCAAGATGAAAGCGGGCAAATTTACATGGTCCAGTGCTCCCATCTGTGAAGTAGCGAGCGTATCCATCACAATCATGGAAGATCCCTGTACCTTTCTTCGCGTTAGCTAATTAGCTCAAGGCACGAGCCAGGTTTTCTAGTTCTCTTTCTTTCTTTTCCTGTTCCCTGGTGGAGCCACGAATTACGCGTTCTAATCCTCGAGCGTTACGGGAGCGGAAGAAACAGGATTCATCGTAGCCGGCTGCTGGTGTCAATTGAAAAGCGGGCTGTGACTCCCGAGGCCGATGGACGCCGCCGATAGCTATGCGAGGAGCAGGAAAGTGGGCTCCTTATAACAGAAACCACGCGAGGGAAGTGGAGGAGAGAACACGAAAGGCGTGCTCTCTCCACTTCGCTTTCTCAATGAGCCTTTCTCTTCTGATTAACAAAGCTCACCGGCAAGCGACACCTACAGGGCAGCGTGCAAGCAGGCGTGCTACGAACGCGTGTCCCTTTTCCCGGGTACATTTACGGGCGCGATCAATAATTCTGAGGCATCGATAAGAAACTGGGAGGCGAATGTCACGAAGCTCCTGAAGTCACGATGAACAGCGCGTTACAGAACCAACGGGCAATGTGGGCCATCCCACGAGCGAACAGCGGCCGCATATCGGTCCAGTTGAGCGCCGCAAATTTCCGCCACCTTAGTTTGTATGTTATCCCGAGATAAGCCTATTTTGAGGCCCATGACAACGTTTAGAAATCGAACAACACTGTAGGCAACGCTATATTACGGCTAAGAAAGGAGACCTTATATCGCTGAAGTAACATAGGAGCATAATTTACTCTCGGTAGTCTAGAAAAGATTTGGTATGATCTTAATCGAATTGAAAAGCACTTGATTTCAGTCAGCAAAGAATGTAAACTGGCTGTGTAAGAAATATCTAACAATACACCAAATGAAAATGACAATTAAATTTGACAAACCTGCGGGATGCCACCCGATTCTCTATATATAGCCCTCATTATTATCGAAAGATAAAGCATCAGCCGCAGTACGAGCAGACCTTTATCAGTTCGTGTACCTTTGACTCGTGTGCCGAACTCAATGCGTGAAGTACCTTTCGTTTCTTTTTTTTTTTTGCCAGTGCGTGGATTTTGTCGGCTGACTTTTCATTCTTCCTTATAGATTACCTCACTTTAGCGCACCATAATAATTCCCTTATTTCAGGCACTAGATTTCAGTTTAGGTACTCACCAAGCCACTGTACCTGCTCTAGCATCATGGTTTCAAGCTCCGGCAGTTGTTATACTGGAAAGCGAACGTCACGAAAACGAAATGCTATCCCATCCACCTTTAGTTGCTGTGTTCTGTGCCTATGTTTTCACTTTAGTTGGTACACTTTCTCAATTACTGTCTCTTACCCGCAAACATTCTTAGTTTTTTTTCTTCTGTTTTCCCAGCTTTGTTCTTTTTTTTTCTCCTGCTCTTCCCACACTTTCAAACAGCATGTACATTTAGAGTAAAGGTCAAGCAGAATTCACAGGCGCTTTTGTTTTATCGTGAAGCGAATCAGGCGAGTGTTATCATAACCGTACCTGTAACTCATCCCTTAACTCACCAAACCAATTCGTGGACTCCTGAACGTTGGATTTGCATATTTGGAATCGCGCTTCATTGGCGAAGCTGTTCGCAAGTGTAGATAAGGAAACTGCAGCCATCGTTGCGACAGAAGTTTGACCTGGTTATTAACTTGTTAGGGTACGCAGTTGGGCGTGTTGGTAGGAATCCATAACGAAACTTCAGTACAGGCAATAAGCCCGAAAATAAGCTCCGCGCACGTATCAATAGATTGAACACGTGCCCCATCTGAGTGTTTAAACAAGCCGTTCTAACCTCGAAATCCTTGTACGGAGTCTCGTGTTTAGAGCCTGGGACGTGCAAAGAACTGGAAAGTGTGTCATCGTGAGTGGGCACATTATTTTACCGTTATCCGAAGACACACATGAACATAAGAGTTGTATCAAGGTTTTTTTTTTCAGAGGTGACAAGCCACGTACACGCATAACTACTCATCCTCCACTAAGCCTTCTGTTGGACATAATAAACGCCTTGAGTTGATGAGTATAGAATGCTGATGTATTCGGGCGAAATTGCTGTACTTGTGGACAATGCGAGAGACTAACAAAAGATTTTGAATGCGCGCCACAAGGATTCGAACTACAAAGGCCTTGATATTTGTTAACGAACATACCGATAATTACGATCCTTAGAAACTAGTAATGAACAAGAAGTCCCTTGAATAGGAAGTCTCACACATGGTCTGTTGTTGTAAATGCCTTGTATACAAAAAACAAAAAGCAGGCACACTCAAAATTTTATGAAAATAAATCTACAATGAAGGGCCCGCAGTATGACATAATAAAGGCCTTAGAGGACACGGAAGTCAGATAACCATGTACAGTGTAACTGAACGTGTAAGTCCACAATCCGCACAGTCATCAGAAATTAACTTAACGGAAAATGGTCTATTGTGATGCAAATATTTGAAACAAAAATTGCAGTGGAGGTTTAAATTCTAGAAGAGAAAATCAGCAGCGAATATTTGTACAATAGCACAAAGATAATCCCGGCCATGGCGGACGCATTTCGAAGGGGAAGAAATGCTGCAAGCATATATATGTACTTAGATTTAGGTGCACGGTATAAGGAACACCAGATGGTAAAAATTTCTGGTGGCTCGCACTATATCTCAGGCTCATAATCATATCGTGGTTTCAGGACAGAACACTACAGTTAATAATAATAATAATAATAATAATAATAATAATAATAATAATAATAATAATAATAATAATAATAATAATAATAATGATAGTACACCTTTAGTGGTGAGCAGAAGAGACGTTTACTTTGTGGAAAACGTAGCGGTAGAACCGACCAGCTGTCAAGCGGAGCGAGCGCGAGCAGCAACAACACTCTTCCTTCTCTTCTTCAGCTGGCGTTCCGGCCTGTGCCAAATATCAATGCTACAAATCACTCCCCCCTCAGAAAAGGAGCCATCCTGGCGACCTATGGAACGGGTACGACGGGTGGGTCGTAGTGCGGCTTCAATCGATCTACGTGAACAGTCTCGCGGCCTCGATGCCGTCGGTCTGTTGATGGTTGAACCGGCTCAACAATATAGTTAACCGGTGAGGCCTGACGTAGGACTCGGTAGGGGCCTTCGTACTTCGGCAGTAGCTTGGTGGAAAGACCAGGAACAGATGAGGGAACCCGAAGCCATACCAAGGCGCCAGGCGAGTATGACTGCGAAGACAGGTTTTCGTCGTGACGGTTCTTCTGGTACGCTTGATCTTGGGCGGTTAAGGAACGCGCGAGTTGCCTGCATTCTTCTGCATAGGTGGCGACTTCAGATAGAGTTGTGGATTCCGAAGCGTCTGGATGATACAAGAGAATGGTGTCCATGAATGAGGAAGGTTCGCGCCCGTAAAGGAGGAAGAACGGAGAGAATCCTGTCGTAGACTGAGTGGCGCTGTTGTAAGCGTAAGTTACAAAGGGCAGTATGCGGTCCCAGTTGGTGTGATCAGCGGACACGTACATGGATAGCATGTCGCCCAGTGAGCGGTTAAACCGTTCGGTCATTCCATTCGTTTGCGGATGGTATGCGCTGGTTGTCCGATGCACAACGTTGCATTCGCGAAGAAGGGCTTGTACCGCTTCGGAGAGGAACGTACGGCCGCGGTCACTGAGTAGCTCACGAGGCGCGCCATGGCGTAGAATGAGATTGTGAAGGATAAATAAGCCAACTTCACGTGATGTGGCCTCTGGCAGCGCAGCAGTTTCAGCATAGCGTGTCAAGTGATCAATGGCGACAATCACCCAGCGGTTCCCGTTAGGCGTATAGGGAAGGGGACCGTACAAGTCAATTCCGATGCGGTCGAAAGGGCGGGAGGGGCAAGGCAACGGCTGCAGTTGTCCATTGGCTATGTGTGGTGGGCTTTTTCGGCGTTGACATTTGGAGCACGAACGCACGTACTGTCGGACAAAGCGGTACATTCCGCGCCAATAGTACCGCAGCCGGAGACGTGCATACGTTTTTATCACACCGGCGTGGCCGCATTGAGGATCCGCGTGAAAAGAGTCGCAAATGTCGGCACGTAGGTGGCGAGGAATCACAAGCAACCACTTGCGGCCGTCAGAAAGGTAGTTGCGACGGTACAGGAGTCCATCGCGGATGGTAAAGTGTCGAGCTGTGCGCTGCAGTGAACGATTGGGCGTAACTTGGGACGGTTGAGACAGTAACTCTATCATAGAGGCTATCCAAGCGTCTTGGCGCTGTTCATAGGGCATGTCCGCGTACGAAAGTGCCACAGCATCGAGGCTGGATACAGAAGTACTTCCGTGTTCATGGGGAAGTGGAGAGCGGGAGAGAGCGTCGGCATCTGAATGTTTGCGGCCTGACCTGTAGACGACACGGATATCATAGTCTTGGAGGCGTAACGCCCAACGAGCGAGACGGCCAGATGGGTCTTTTAGTGACGATAACCAGCAGAGGGCGTGGTGATCAGTCACGACGTCAAATGGACGGCCATAGACGTAGGGTCGAAATTTTGTGATTGCCCAGACGATGGCTAGACATTCTTTTTCTGTGACTGAATAATTCTGTTCAGCCCTAGTAAGAGTGCGACTGGCATAAGAAACGACGTACTCGTCGTATCCAGACTTGCGTTGAGCAAGAATAGCGCCAAGTCCGACTCCACTTGCGTCGGTGTGTATTTCTGTAGGGGCATCAGGATCAAAGTGACGGAGAATCGGTGGAGATGTCAGCAATTGACGTAGTTTCGCGAATGCCTTATCGCAATTGGAAGACCACGCCGAAATGCCCTCGGTGTCAGAAAGTAGCCGTGTTAAAGGGGCCATGACAGATGCAAAATTACGGACAAATCGGCGAAAGTATGAACATAAGCCGATAAAGCTCCGGAGTTCCTTAAGTGTCGATGGCTTCGGAAACTGGGCGACAGCACGGAGTTTTCCAGGATCAGGTAGAACGCCGTCCTTGCTGACAACATGCCCTAAGATGGTGAGCTTCCGGGCGGCAAAATGGCACTTTTTCAAATTTAGTTGGAGCCCAGCATGTGTAAGGCAATGCAGGACACTTGCGAGGCGCAGAAGATGGGTATCGAAGTCTTTTGAAAAAACGACGACGTCGTCCAAATAGCAAAGACACGTCTGCCATTTAAGGCCTCGAAGTATGTTGTCCATCAGACGCTCGAAGGTGGCTGGGGCGTTACAAAGGCCGAACGGCATCACGTTAAACTCGTACAAGCCGTCCGGAGTTACAAACGCAGTCTTGGCGCGGTCAGCTTCATCCATGGGTACCTGCCAGTATCCCGATCGAAGATCCAGCGAAGAAAAGAATTCTGCACCTTGCAAACAGTCGAGAGCGTCGTCAATTCTGGGGAGCGGATAAACATCTTTGCGCGTGATCTTGTTAAGGCGCCTGTAATCCACACAGAATCGGATGCCCCCGTCCTTCTTTTTGACCAGTACCACCGGGGAGGCCCACGGACTGTTAGACGGCTGTATAACGCCACGATTGAGCATATCAGACACTTGATCGTCTATAACTTGGCGTTCGGCGTGGGAGACCCGGTATGGACGCTGACGCAATGGTGCGTGGGTGCCAGTGTCAATACGATGGACAATTGCAGATGTTCGGCCCAGACTGGTTTGTTTGAAGTCGAACGATGAGCGGAAGTGGTCGAGAAGTGTCAAGAGTTGAGTTCGTTGGTCAACAGGAAGGTCAGGATCAATCGATGGAAGGAAGACGTCGAGGGAAGAGGTGGCGGATGTGAGAGCGGAAGTAACACTGGCGATCTCAAGGCTTTTTGCTTGATAGGGCAGTTGACTGGTGCCAACACAATCGATGTCCTCAAGGCGGCCGATGCATTCGCCACGGAATAGGGTGACTGGTACAGAAAGGAGATTCGTGGCATAAATGTTTGCGCAAGTGGCTTCGACCGTCAGAAGAGCAAAAGGCAGAAGAACGTTTTTTCGAGAAGTGAAGTCTTCTGACGGCGTGAACATGACGTCCGAAAAAGCGGCATGGTCGCACGAGATCGGCACAATAACAGAAGACATGGGTGGAATATCAGTCTCCGCGGCGACGACAACACGAGAAATAGAAGGCTTATTATAATCGTCGTCGGAGAGCGATGACAATTCTAGTTCGGCCCGGGCACAATCAACAACGGCATGATGTGTGGAAAGGAAGTCCCAGCCTAATATGACGTCGTGTGAGCAGTGCGGAAACACGATAAATTCAACCACGTACAGAACGCCCTGGATGATTAACCGAGCCGTGCACGTCATAGAAGGGTTCACGTGATGCGCTGTTGCCGTACGAAGGGAGAGACCAGAAAGCGGAATCGTAACTTTTCTTAACTTGCGACACAATGCTTCACTCAATACAGACACGGCAGCTCCGGTATCTATTAATGCTTGAACGGGGATACCTTCAATCAAGACAGTTATTTCATTATTCGGTAGAGAACGAGGCCTTGTGGAGTTCGACGGTGGCGCAGTTCTTGCCTCCGGAACTGCGATGGTCAGTTTTCCGTTTGGGCAGGTGGTGCACGCCGAAGCATTGGTGAAGGCGAACGTCGGCGCGGGGAAGGCGATCGGCGTGGGTTGAAGGCGCGGCGGCTCGGCGGAGAAGTGTCCGAAGCTGCATGGAACGGCAGCGTCTGTGGTGGTTCTGTGGGGGCGTAGCCGTAGGTGCCATCAATAATGCCTGAGTGAGGGACGCGCCGGCGACAGAACCGCTCAACATGGCCAGGCTGACGACAGTAATAACAGATAGGTCTGTTATCCGATGTACGCCAAGGGTTGTTGGGAAGCGTTGAAGGACGGCGGTAAATGGGAACATGCGAGCCTGCCGGTACGTGTGTTGCGTAGAAGGCGTTCGCTTGGTGGGCAGGGTCGACGACGTTTGACGGCGCATGTACCTGCCTTCGCGCGACGTCAGCGTAAGTCAGGGGAGCGGACACAGGTGGTGGCTGGTACGTGGGGGGAAGTGCCTCGCAGACTTGCTCTTCGATGGTTTGGCGCAGTGACGAGGTCAGCCCATGCGTATTGCTGGGAAGCAAGGGGGCAAGGGACAACTGGCGTGCCACTTCCTCTCGGATAAATTGCTGGATTTGCGGGGTCAATACAGTCTGTTCTGGAGATATTGCACCAACGGTCAATGCTGGCGTGCTGGTCATGTCGAAAGTAGGCCGTCGCGTTGAAATGCGCTGTTTTCGCAACTCATCGAAACTTTGGCAGTGTTGGATGACTTCCGAAACTGTTTGCGGGTCTTTAGCCACCAGCATGTGGAAGGCATCGTCCTCGATGCCCTTCATAATGTGTTTTACCTTGGCGGTTTCCGACATGTCAGGATCAAAGCGACGGCAGAGGCCTACGACGTCCTCAATGTAGGACGTGAAACCCTCTCCCGACAGTTGGGCGCGATCCCGCAAGCGCTGTTCTGCACGGAGCTTGCGCACTGTCGGTCGGCCAAACACGTCCGCGAAGGTGGTCTTGAAAGTGGCCCAGTCGGTAAGCTCGGCTTCGTGGTTGTTGAGCCAGAGCTCTGCTACTCCTCTGAGGTAAAAGTGGACGCGGCCCAGTTTGTCGTTTTCGTCCCACCTGTTGTTGACGCTTACTCGTTCGAACGAAGAGAGCCAGTCCTCGACGTCCTGCTCATCGGTGCCGTTGAAGATGTCTGGATCTCGCTCTCTCGGGACGCCGGGACAGTGGACAGGTGGAGATGTAGGAGCCGTCTGCTGTGCAGCGTCGATGGACATTGTTGATGGCGAAGGTAGAGTTCGGTTGCGGAGTTCCAGGATGGAAAAAGGTACCCAGCACTCTCCACCACTTGATAGTACACCTTTAGTGGTGAGCAGAAGAGACGTTTACTTTGTGGAAAACGTAGCGGTAGAACCGACCAGCTGTCAAGCGGAGCGAGCGCGAGCAGCAACAACACTCTTCCTTCTCTTCTTCAGCTGGCGTTCCGGCCTGTGCCAAATATCAATGCTACAATAATAATAATAATAATAATAATAAGTACCATGCGTAAGTTTATTCCCACATATAAACCTAAACATTGTGAATATCCTCTCTGGTTCTCGCCTGAACTTCAAAGTGCCCTGAAGCATAAAGATCGCGTACACAAGAAGGCGTAATGTTCTCCATTGAGCAACAAGTGGGAGGAAGAGTTCACTTTTTTCTGAACTCTCTTTAAACGCCTATACAAGTGGGGCCACAGTTCATATATTGCATTATTAAAAAAAAATGCTTCTGACAGGCCAGATGAGTTTTAGAAGCATGTACTCAAGCAATCAAGCAAAAATCAGGAGTCCTTCCAGCTACAGGACTCGGACGATGTCGAAGTAAATGCCGTTGCTGACTGTTTCGCCATCCATTTTTCATCAGCTTATATGACCTCACATTCTAGGACTCAGATAGGACAACAGCACACGGTAATCAGCACATCTAGTGGTCTGAAATGCTCATGTGTTCATGGATTAGGCGCTTAGAACCGTCCTTATCATGTGAACCAGATGGCGTCCCTTCCGCCATATACTAAAGGCTTATAGTATAGTGTATTTGCCCCAGTACTGGCTACAACATTTAATAACTGTGTAAATGCTTCCGCATTTCCCAGCATGTGGAAAAGTGCACGTGTTTTCCCAGCACTTAAGTCGGGCTGTAAAACTGATGTTCCTAATTATCGCCCGATTTCTCTACCGTTTGCCACTCTGAAGATCTTTGAGCTGTCTCACCACTGCATATTGTATGTTAGCGTGAAAAATTCATTGATTCCTAATCAACACGGGTTTCTCACTGGCCGCTCAACTACCACAAACCTTGCTAAAATCTTGCTAGTTTTATGACGCAAAGTTGCCCACCTATCTCTCAGAGAAGACAGGTTGACGTAGTCAACTGTGAACTGAGCCAGGCTTTTTACGTAGTCAGCTACTGACTGTTTTTGGTCAAACTTGCAATCTTGGATGTGTCTGTTGTGAATCACTTGCATAGCTATATGCTTAATAGATACTGTCATGTTGCCGTAAGTGGCCAAACGTCTTCCTTGTACAAAGTTACTAGTGAGGTTCGTTAACGGTCGGTAATATGCCGACTCTTATTTTTAATTGATGTTAACGATGTTTATTTTGCAATTCGTTATTATTCTTTTTTTGGATACCAATGACATCAATGAATTTAAGAAAATTCATTCAGTTAACATCTGTCCCATGCTGCAGTAAGATTTGTGTTCTTTCTCTTAATGGTGCGACAATAATGACCTTTCCCTGAATACCTCAAAGACGAAGTTCATGAGTACATCTCGAAAAACATCCATTGCGTAATTTCCATACTCTGTCAGTCCCGTGTAGTTATAAGAGGTTCTAGTTCAGTCATCATGATGTTCGTTTTGATAGCATGCTCAATTTTTCTGCGCACCCCGCCGGGGTGGTCTAGCCGCTAAGGTACTCCGCTGCTGACCCGCAGCTAGCGGGATCGAATCCCGGCTGCGGCGGCTGCACTTTCGATGAAGGTAAAAATGCTGTAGGTCCGTGTGCTCAGATTTGTGCGCACGATATAGAACCCTAGGTGATCGAAATTTCCGGAGTTCTCCACTACGGCGGTTATCATATTAACATATGGTGGTTTTGGGACGTTAAACCCCACGTATCCATCAATTAATTTTTCTGCTCACACTAAAGGTAATGCCACGCGAGGCCTTTGTTATCTCGAAGTAGTTGCATAATCTCTCAAGAATTCAGTTCTCCTACAGCATTTCAGAAGTTGTAAACTGCAGTACGCCTTACTCAACTTGAATATGCTTCCGTGATCTGAAATGGCATGGCTAAATCCGGCAGTGCCGCCATTGAGCGAGTCTAGAAAAAAATCACAAGCCTTTACAACCATCGTTCTTGCTAGAAATTAATCTGCATTTCGTTCAAACACTGCCAGATTATTTTATTGCCATCACTTCACTGCCGACGACATCTCTCTGACCTCTAATTTCTTTACAAACTATAGTTCATGGTGTGATATCCTGCCCTTTGCTTCAGAGATGTGTATATTTTCGGATTCCGCGTAAGTTAATCAGAGAGAATCGACCATTTCATGTTCCTGCGAACTTCTTTCAACACCCTACCATTCACAGAATACAAAGTCTATATAATCTTAACTTTGACGATCTTGATGTTTTCACAGTCTCCGACCATTATTTTTATCTCAGCTTTGCACTGTCATAAAATTGTTTTTCACTATGTACAAATTCTTCCCTTTTCCGTTTTGCAGGAAGCCTTCCCCACAGTTGTGTATGATTCCCTTTATTTTTCACGACCATTTCATGATTCTCATCTTGTTTTTTTTTTCTTCCCATTTTGAACTGATTAATTTTGGCTGCATTTTCACTCTTTCTACTTGATGTTCAGTTTTTTGTATATTGTATTGTATTGATTATTTTGATTTATTTTTGCATGCGCCTGCACTAAGACGTCATGGTTGTTCCAAGGCACGTTAAGTAAATGATTGATTGATTATCATTATTTCAATAATTATTATTGCAATAACACAAAGGTGGTATTTCAGAATATAACATGCCGCAGCAACTCTTCTCGATATAACTAATCATGTCAGCATGCAGCACACCGGGTCCAGGAAAGTCTAAGCAGGTACTCATAGAATGCCAAGATGTTCGTGCAAGGACACCCTTACGAAAACGTGATCTTCCAGAAGCTCTAAAAGCAATATGGGTATAAGCGAGAGACGTCTAGTGTATGTATATATGTAGCCGAAGAGCTGTAGCATGTAGTGCTGCGTGGTTTTGCTGAGGTCCGCAAAGAGTATTTAGCCTTCCGCCCCTACTACGCGGCCGTGTGAATTGCGCGGTGTAAGCACAGTATTTCGGAGGCGACACCAAGGGATGAACACACGCACAGCAGCTGACGATGATCCAACACGGATGTTCTTCGCGGCACGGTTTCAGACGGAGCACTCATTTCCAGCGTTCATCTTGCTGCATGCACTGAGTGACAGCAAAGAGAGCTCCTCGATGTGAATAATTTAATTGATATGTACACACCTCAGACGTTGCTATGCCACCGTAATTGCGTCGACGTTGTTGTCATGTCACATAATAGGAATGATGACCTTTAGCTCGAGATGGCAGTTGTACTCATAGTTGAGAGTACACATTGCTACCAGACGGGAGAAACATATATGCTGTCGCAACAGTTGAATTGCGAGTCGGATAAATCGCTGAAGTCGACCTGCTCTATGGTTAGTCGGTGGTTTATTTATTTCTTTAAATTGTTTGCCGTATTTCTTTCGGGGACTGCAGCCAGAGTGTAATCATTAGTGTCAAAGATTTATAGTAAAGCTTGACTGCGGAAGTCTGAGCTAAACCAGGTTGTTTTAGAAAAGCAGCACTTACATAGGGAAACGTCTGTCAGATATAGCGCTATTATTAAAAATTAGGTTCCATCGACGTAACACGCATGTCAATTATTATTGTTATGACAGGCGAAATTAATAAGCTTCTCTATACACACAGCGAAAGACAGATGATGTTATTGTTTATTAAGCGAGCATACAGTGACAAATTAGGCTGAAAATATTGCTATAGCCGTGGAGGCACAAAAATAAAGGAGGGAGCACCACGTCACACGACTGAAGCCCATCTTGTCAGCCCAACACGTGATCAAAACGGCAGAGCTTGCGGTATAGGTTTTATATTCTCGGTGGTGTTTCGGTCTTTGAACCATGCCTACGTGAGCCGACCAGTATGCGCCCAACCAGCGCGTTTAGATTAAAAACTACCGGGTGCTGTATCGGTAAGTCTCGTTGCAGGTGCGATTTTGCGCAAAAAGGTCACGTGTTGAGCCGACAATGCTGGCTTCAAAACGGCACGGCTTGCCAAGACTGCCCGCGGGAGGTCACTCTCCCTGTTTTCTTTTTTTCCCTCCATGGTTACAGCGATCACATAAAAAGGGTAAGACAGTTCGAAAGTCTTAGTGAAATTACCATAAATATTAACTTAATTTAACTTAACCTAATTTAACTTGACATAATTATAAACTCTTACGAATGAAGTATGTTTTGCAATGTGCAAAATGTTGGCGCACAAAAATGCTGAAAAGAGTAGAAAGGCATTCTGCGGTGCCGCTTTCTGAGTCAGTAGAGTTTTTCCTCTGGCACAACAGCTTTTTGCAAAGCATTACACTACAAAAATATTGACCAATTTTAGGTGCCAATTCCAAATAATCATAAGTTTTTGTTAGTCTTAACATTGAGTCAATTATTGGCAATTAATAACGACATTCCGATTATAACGGTTGGTCAGCAGGATTATATATAGACTCCTCTATACCTGATATATAGTCTGAAACAGCTGTTATGGCAAAACGACCGTTTCATTTGGTTTTCATGAAAAAAAATGAAAAGAAGAAAAACAAGAACGCGGCTGCTAAGAAGCACACTTTGCAAGTATTCCTCACGTCATAAATTGTGCAGACCGAAATCCGCGCGTACATAATGCATTGCCGACGAGTTAGCTAATAAAGTGAATCGGAAGCGATGAAGTGGGAAAAAAAATGAAACAGACTCAGCGGCGCCGCTAAAGAGTCCCCCCAGAACACGAAGAATTGCCGCGGGGGTACACGCTTCAGCGGGCACCTGAAGCACAACAGACGGAAAGCGCTCAGTTCGTTAAATTTAATCGCGCACATTACTTACAACACCTCTTTCGCAACCTCCGCGAGGTGAAAGCATAAAATACACCCGTACGATCCCGCAGCAGTGGCCACGCGCACGACAGCCTTGCTCAATCCCAGACAGCACTATCCTCGGGGAGGCAGAGCACGGTTATACGCAAGATAATTTTCATATTTTTTGTCTTTCTTTCTTTAGGAACACTGCTGCGGTGAGTTCACCGTTACTTATGCCCCTTTATTTTCGCTCACAAAAGAGCGTGTTGGGTGCGAACAGACTAATATGAAGATGCGCAGGGTAAGTAGCGTGACGTCAGTGCGCCAGACGACCTGGCGCCACCTGGAGCGTAGAGCGGAAGCTGTGGGCGATGACTGCGCGTTCGCTGAGAAACGCATCACCTGAACAGGCCAGACTGGCTGGCGCCCGAGCGGGAAAACGTTGGACACACGAAATGGGGTTCGCTGGAGGGTGAGCGGTGGTTCCGGCCACGGAGCTGGGACGCGCACGCGAAGAGATGGCATGGGTGGTGCCCCTTGCGCGCCTCGCGATTGTAAGGGCGGAGACAAAGCAAATATGGCCAGCGTCCCACGGCCGCTCCCGCGGTTCAGCGAAACGAGCCTCGTGCACTATTTGTTGAAGGGGCGGCCCGTGAACGTACGTACATGCGAGTGCTATACCGGGCAGAAGCCGGTCCGGACAAGCGCTGTTGGGATGCTCCGATTGACAGCTCCTCGTTGGCCACCTAGCAGAGCGTGGGAAAGATTATATCTGTTTGTGTTATACACATAACAAGGTGCGTACACTGAAATCTAACATTAAGATGGACTACAAGACAACCACGAAAGTGCAAATGCAAGTTCAATCCACCTAAATGCCCCAGAGCAAAGACTACACACGGAGTGGACCTGTAGCGATCCCACGGAGCATGCCACGTGTGCCGATCTTCCCACTGTTCATTTCAAGATGAATGATGATGAATTATAAAAGCAAAAAAATGTTACTATTGTTCATACATATAAGAAAGTGTCTTTTCAGTATGTTAGCTCCGATAGAGGCACTATTTACTAACAGGGTAGAATTATAAAAAGCGAAAACGGCAAGGAAGTTCAAAGTCCTCTGAAAACATCTTGAAAATCTGTAACCAGTGAGTGGTGCAAATAACTTCCACTCTTGGAATGCTATTTGATCGTTGTATAGCAATGCCTAGCCGTTTTCTTGCCTTTTTATTGAAATAGCAGTGATATGAATCCTCTCAGCAAATATTTGTCGTCGCCGTCATGTCGCAGATATGTATATGTATGTATGAATGAATTTAGAAAGGTCACAAAGCAAACCAGTATTTGGCCTTCTGAGCGCTAGTTTTGCTGCCTATCCCGTTAAACGGCTCTGCCACGGGCCACTTGTTCTTTGGAATGCTAACAGGGACCATTTACCTCTGGTGGCGTTCAGACCTCGGAGGTACTTCAGTGCCACCCGCGAGATGGTGTGAACAGCACGCTTTAAGGCAATGCTCCTGGATATTGTTTCAACTGCTCTAGAGATGCGCAATAAACAGCATTTCTGTACCAATTCGTGATGTGGAATGGACCCCCCTGCGCCTCCCGCAGCGTGTGGCGCCGCTCGAAGCGTTGCTTTGAACGCCACACACGCTGTGGGAGGCGCAGAGGCGTCAATCCACGCGCCTATCGCAGTGCTCAACAAGCAAGTGGGGGTCAACACTTGCAGTGCGCTGATCAAACACGAATACGTAACAACTGTACCAGCTATTAGTTTGCGTTCGTCCTGTGAAGGCCTGTGCGTTCTTTTCGAGCGTCCTTTCATTGCGTTTGAGCAGCGTTGTGCGAGTGTCGAGCTGTGACAATTGACAGTTCGCGCTCGTGTAGTGTGCGTTCTTTTCGTGCATTTCGTGCGTCCTTTGCGCTTGAGCGTCGCTCTGCAGGCATCGACTTGCTTCCGGTTCATCGTGTGACATTCTACCGTGTTGCTATCGCAGTCATTGCTTCGCCTTTGCGGTGGAAGTGGGACTTCTTTTTTTATCTTCAATTCATAATCAACATACAGGACAGTCGTGCCAAAGAGGCGCAGGTAATATGCTTTCAACATTACCCGTTGAAATTGGAGCATATACATACATATCGGTGTTTCGCGTTTATAAACATCGTGTTATAACGAATTGTAGATATACGTGTCTATAAGGCCCAAAAGTATTGCATTCTAAAAAAAAAGACGAAGATCAATCGACCTATACTGCGTGTTGTCGCGTCTCTGAAAACATAAGGGGTCTCTCTCCCCTTTATTCCCTTCCCACCTCGTTGAGAACTGAATAAATGTGGTACGGTAATGCATGGTGCTGCGCAAGTTAAAGAAGTGTGTGGTGCCACGTTAACATTGCCTTCAATTTTGATGACGTATCCAACCTCCTGCTTTATGTCCGAAGCCGTAGTGCGCATGAATGTGTTTTAAGCTCTGGTGGCGATATTGAATTTTTTCTCTAAATAACTAAGCATTCGCACCACAATTATAGGGCAAAATGAGCTCATTGAAGAAAGGGGCAAAAATTTTCTATAAGTACTAATTTGAAAGCGGGTACCGTAAACGATGATTCTGCGGGAGCCTGGAAAGCGAAGTGCTCTGCGAAGTTTCGCCTTCAGCGATGAAATTTAAGATCATGGTCAGAGACAACTTTTAATCATGCGCAATGCCCACAATAATCAAACAGTCTTGCCTAAACAAGCGCATGTGGCTGCTAAACTTCTTATTTACTTCTGAAGAATAGTTGTTTATGGCTTTCTTTATTCTCTTTCTTTTCCTTTCTTTTCGTCTTTCCTTCTTTTTTCTTCCTTTCTTTCTGCTCTTTCTTTTTTCTTTTTTTTCTATTTTTCTTTCGTTGAAAAAAAAAGTCATTTGGACGATGCACATTTCGTCGACTTCATATATGGACACAGATGGGTTGTACTCGAATCCACTAAAATTTCCCCCATGGTGGCTCATTGGCTGTGGTGAAAGTTCTGGAGGTCCGCATACTGCGCGATATGAGCACTCGTCACGAAAATTCAGATGGTCAAAATTATCCGTAGCCCCTCACGACCAGACAACTATCGAATCCGGAAAAACCACGAAGGCAGGCCGACGACACGAGGAGATGCATGGTGAAATGAGCCACGCCAACGAGATTCACAAAGTGCGCCCGACAACCAGGAAAACGAGACTGAAGGTTATTGACGATTAGCCACGTCGAATGCAAGATATAAAGCCAATGACTTAGACCGGGTCATTTGTCCTCGCGCCGCGCGACTGCAGGTATACAAGGATCCGTGGTAAACGATCAAGCATCGATGACGGAGAGCACAAATGCTTAGCCCACATTTAGAGTTGCCCGCGTCACTCCTTTTGCTGTACAGATCTCATGCCGTGCGCCCGTGCGTGAACGTGCAAGGGTGCGCTTCAGGCCGCAGATGGGTAGAAGGGGCAAACAGAAATCGCGTTTCGGTAGCGTCGCCAGATAATCGAACGTGCAGATTGGGGAGGTTAACGTTTCCTAAACACGCGAAGTGAAAGTGGCTTAACTTAAAAAAGGGCGAAAATACGTAAGGCAAAGTGCGCGTATGCTGCGCGAAAACTTTAGAATCAAGGATTTAACTGTAAATTGAGGGCTCATTTGCTTTGTTGGAATGTTCTAACCTCGCTGTAAAGAATATATTGGTGGCGCTAGCTGCCTGACGCTCGCATGTGTAATGTGCATACATACCTTACAAAGTGGACGAAGTGCTGACCGCCGCCGCAATTCAGTTGGTAGAGCATCGAATGCGCTATTCGAAGGTGGCAGCTTCAATCCCTGTCGGCGGCAAGTTATCTTTTCGTCCACTTTTTTTACTTCAAATTTACTGTACAGTTACTACGAATAAAATCCCATATACGTAATTTTGAATTTGTTAGTTCTCATTGTTATTGTAAAAACTTTTGATAACAGTGCAGGGGATAGGCAAAGATCATTCACACCATATTTGCTGTTTCACTCACGCAGCATCAACCATGCTTACCGTTAACGATGATGGTGTGCTACAATTGAATAACTGGGGCCAAATCCGCATAGCTCTTCGATCATTAGGGCTCCTTGTTATTGGTATCCTCTATAGATACTTCAAGCATCAGGACTGACTGTAGTTTTCTCCTGAGAAATATATTTAGCGTAAGAATTTATTGCGCCCACGGGTCTTGCTGAAAATGGGTAATAAATCGTGTCATTGTAGAAATGACTAGTAAACATTTAGGTGGAGCAAGTATGCATTTTCTCTAAGACTCTAATGGACGCACATGCAGTGCGCGTAAACCTTGAACGGTGCTCTTCATCCACCGCCATTCGAAACGGGGTCTCATCAATGTCAAAACGACGTCCTTTTATACGCATGATTAGTAGTCGACTGCATTACGGCATGTCTGAACTATATATTTGATTCCTTTCAGCAAACACAGCTCTCTTCAGCTAACACAATTATCACAAAATTAAAACGAAAGACAAAAAGACGGCTGCAACTAAGACAACAACACACTCCAAACCTTTGCGATAAGCGTGAGTAATTAGACAGTTATAGTATACCAGCTTTACCGCGATTCCGGGTGTACCGAGATAGCGGGATCGAAGTGCGCATTCACAGATACATACGTTACCCGTACCACTTACCGCACGTGCGCTATTTTTCAGATTTAACGTTACCGTGGTAGCGTAGGTGTACGTATTGGGGTAAAACGAGGCGGTGTTCTTGGACGCCCACTTAAAATTGATTTTGGCGTAGTTGTTTATTGATTCACTGTGTCCACAGCAAACGACTGTTTAGAGTGGCTTCGCTTGCCTTCAGTTATAGCTTCAACGACCGATCATTACGGATAATTCGGCGTAGTTTTTGAGATATTTCTCATTTCGAACGTCTCTATGCCTAATTACAAGATTGATCTAAACAAACCGACAACATAAATGTCTTCGCGTTTGGTGCGTGGTTCATATTTATTTACTTTATTATTACTGAAATAAACTTGTAACAATGCTTCGCGACACAGGCAGACATTCTCGTGTTCTTTTTCTTTTTACTTTTCTTGCTTCTCAACGCTCTGGAAGGTGGCACCACTATCCCAGCTGGGGCCCGTAAACCACGTAAACGCTATGCCGCAAAAGTACACCTGGGTTGCCCGTACGTCACATACGGGAACGAGAGGACCAAGGACCGCCATGTTTGTCAACATAAGCAGCTGCCTGGAAGCGTAGTTGGGAGCTTTGCAGCGGCGAAATCTGGTCTTCGGTCGCGCTACTAGCTTCACCATGACTATTCGTGCCGTTTTTGAATGCAGAATAATACCCGCCACGGTGGTATAGTGGCTAAAACACTCGGCTGCTGACCTACAGGTTGCGGAATCTAATCCCGGCCTCGGCGGCGGCATTTTCAGTGGAAGCAAAAATGCTTGAGGCCTCTGTGCTTAGTTTAGCCTATAGGCGCACGTTAAAGAACCCCAGATGGTCGAAACTGCCGAAGCCCTCAACTACGGCGTGTCTCATAATCAAATAGTGGTTTTAGGACGTTAAACCCTAATCCGCGACTGCGGTCATCACTTCATCACAGGTAGGGGTATTTTCGAGTTATGTCCGAGTTTGCCACGTTTACTTACGTGATCACGCCGCTTTTTCCGGAACGCCACCTATTTTCACAGCGATGTACAGCCGAACTTTTCAGCACTTGAATAGCCGCGTTTCGTGTTGTTAAATGAGGTTAACAGTGCAACATACATGAACATGTCTTCCTTTAACCCGCGAATATAATGAATGACGCGAACCGCGACTGAGCACCGAGCCTATACTAGTTCCTGGGCTACGGCCGTTATAACCAGAATACTGCCGCAGAATCGGCGCGATTTGACCGCTCCAAATAGTGACAGAAAAACACGCTGAATGCAATTGCAGCGGGCGGCTGTCCACGGAATCGGGAACGTCACTTGAACTGCCTGCCATAGACGCACAACCAGACCTTGATGAACCACCAACAGTAGATCCCACGAAACCGTAGCGCAAGGGAAGAAAATAAACCAAGCTTTGAACACTATTGAAGCGAGCACAATTGCGGAGACGTCTGAACAGGGGCGTAAGCAGGAGCGTGCAAAAGGGGCATTAGCGCCTCCCAAACATTACCAAAATTCCCCCCACCGCGATGTGACACGGGTTCACACTCTTCACTTCGAAAATCCCGTCGAAGCCGATGTTTTTACTTCAACCGGGAAAGAGCGTCGTAACTACCCTTTGCTAGAACGACGACACGCTGTGATGGAATTAGCTGCTTTGCTTCCATGCTCTTCACCCATCCACTGCATGGTGATTGATTTGATTTGTGGGGTTTAACGTCCCAAAACCACCATATGATTATGAAAGACGCCGTAGTGGAGGGCTCCGGAAATTTCGACCACATGGGGCTCTTTAACGTGCCCCCAAATCTGAGCACACAGGCCTACAACATTTCCGCCTCCATCGGAAATGCAGCCGCCGCAGCCGGGATTCGATCCCGCGACCTGCGGGTCAGTAGCCGAGTACCTTAGCCACTATAGGCCACCGCGGCGGGGTGACTGCATGGTGAAGTAGTTGTGGCCGTCCGACTTTCAGGCCTTCAATTGTGTGGCGTGACTTGTCGAAAGCACCACCAATTGACGATGTCGCCGTGTCTCACGGAAGGCAGCAGATCGGTCTAGCATCCTTACCGGTGCGCAGTTCGTATGGGTCGATATGCCATCGCACATTTCAATTTTCGCTCGGTAGCGTACATGAGTCTGTCCCACGAGCTCTTCGAAGTACGTCGGGCAAAGCACGTGCACGTTTCCTTTCGCTATATCGCACGAATGGCGTCGAGAAGGTCACAGCCGGCGGTAAGCTGCACGCGCAGCCTGACTAGCGTGACTCAATGTTGACAAACATGGCGGTCGCTAAACAAACAAGGCGGTACGTGCGCAACGGCAAGCGCGCTACAGCTGAGGCTGCTTCCTATACAGTGCCAGTTTAGCACACGCTACAACAGACACATGGACTGCACCTAAACGTCAACAAATTCGTCTTGGGGTGCTACTTGGCGCCACCTAGTGAGTAAACAATATGATTTGATTGATTGATATGTGGGGTTTAACGTCCCAAAACCACTATATGATTATGAGAGACGCCGTAGTGGAGGGCTCCGGAAATTTAGACCACCTGGGGTTCTTTAACGTGCACCCAAATCTGAGCACACGGGCCTACAACATTTCCGCCTCCATCGGAAATGCAGCCGCCGCAGCCGGGATACGAACCCGCGCCCTGCGGGTCAGCAGCCGAGTACCTTAGCCACTAGACCACCGCGGCGGGGCAAGTAAGTGGAGTAAACAATATATTGGCAACTGTAGTTGACACGTGTCAAGACATGAGACAAGCCAAGATTTCACGAGCAGCTCCGTCCGACTGTGGATATTCCGGGTGTTGGAAGGAATCCCCGTCAGCTCCTGTATTTTCACAGCAATAACTGTTCATTCCATTACACGGGGTCCGCCAACAGATTTGAGCTCCTCACGTAACCAAGAAGCTCCAAATCGAGGGCAATCGTAAAATGCACGCGGGATTTACTCGCAGCCATGACCGCACTGCTGCTTGTGTTGCTGTTGGTCGCGGCCATCTTGCTATTCGTGCTCTCACCAGGAAGAGATCTCGCGAGAGCCACTGCTAAAATACCCAACGGCTGTAGCGTGCGCAGCGTAAAAGCCCAGATATAACGTACGCATTCCTCGCGTGTGCAAACGCAGGCTTATCTCTTACATACAGCGCATGCGCAGCCTCTCGGTCGATGCGTGCGCTAGGCAGTTGCGTGCGCTAAACTAAAACCCTCTATCTTGTGGCCTTGTTTGCTCAGTTTCGTCCCCCTCCCTTACCTCTGTTCCGCGCACATGCGACAGATACTTTGACCAACGAGTGAAACACCTATTAGTCTTAAACTAGAGTAAATATCGCAGATTAAAAAAAAACAATAAACACCAAACGGTTCTCTTTCTATTCATCTCTCCTCTCTCTTTTTCCATCCTGCTCTGTTCAGTAGAGAAGAAAGAAAATTAGTGGAAGATAAGGAGGAGCGAAAACGAAATTAGGCGTTCTACTGTCATGGTCACTCATAAAGAAGACCCCCAGGCAACTTTTAAACGCGCCGCCTTTTGTGCATAGTCATCGAGGTAGCTACCGAGAAGCTGCGACGGCTCGGACAGACGTTGTAGCCGCGTCCAGGCTTTCGGGGCACAATAGAACCATATAAAAGGTGCACATTCACGCCTTTCGGGGAACGCTCATGCCAACGACTATTATCTGTCGTGGCGAAGGTATACGGCCGGTTGTATACAGCGCGTACAGCTATATCTGCATGTCCATGCATATGGAAATTGACGAAGGCTGAGCGAAGCAAGAGCAACCGAAATTTGCGAACTGGCTACGTCGGAAAATGCACAGCGTGTTTTTACATTGCAAAGCAGTATAGTAATTGACTGAGAGCTTGCGGGGCCCTCCGCAGCTAAACCGCCCTAATTCCGCCTGCAATACATCGAACTATACTAGCCATCCCGCTTAACGCTTCCGTATTTCGGATCGCACCGAACGGTCTTCCATTTCTCTCCATTCTAAATGCTTTCGTTGCATATTGGGACTTCCGGTACAAGAAGACCTTTAAACGCGTCTAATAACGTGTTTGCATAATTATGTTTGCCTTTCCTGCCATCCATTTCAGCGCTCTAGCTCAGATTCGTTTCCCGGAACTCGTATAAGCTTCCCAAGATGTGCGTGCAGGGGGTCGTTTAAGACCCTCCACATTATCCTCCTCGCAACACATCCACTATTTCCCTCTCTCCAGCAAAGATGCCACTTAATTTGTGCCTACTAGAAAGGAGAGAGAGAGAAACAACTCAAAAGCAACAATGGTGATAAACCCAGAAACTCCATTACCCTAAATAGATCGCTGCTTTCTGAAACTACTAATAAACAAATAACGTGGTAGAAGTGGCTGAATAGATTGTTATAGCCTTTCGTAAAATGTCATGCCTCGCGACTGTGGCAGCTCTGAAGCAATAATAAAAATGATACCGAAATTTTACGGCATGATAGATCTATTCACTTGGAGAGATTCCGATTTCGAAATATTGTAATCAACATTATAGAGAGAAGTTGATTGCAGAATATCATTGCTTTATAAAACAAAATAAAGAGACGTGCTAGTAGATACGAACTGCGGTTATTAATAATTTCATAAATGCTTCATTATTGCAAGTGAAAGAGAAATCTTACGTCTTATCTGAAAATGAAAACGAAATTCAAAATATTCATATTCTTAAAGCACCATCTGTTAATTAATTTAGGAAGAGTTTATTGTCCGAGACTTAACGGCCATCTCAGGCGGGCAGTTTGCTGTCACGTGCACAACAATGTTGTGGGGACAGCAAGACTTATATCACCTTCGACATTTACTCTCTTTGTGCGGCAATATCTGATTGTGAAACACAAATGAAATGAAATAGTACTGACCAAAATTAAAAGGTTTAAAGTATTAAAACAATCGGCTACCCTATGGTGGCCTTGTTCACAGTAAAGTGGTCTCTTTACTGTGAACAAAGCCATCGTAAAGTAGCCGAAACGTCCTTTTTTTATGCTTCAAACCTTTTCATTTTCGTTCACGCTATACTTCGTTTCATTCGCGTTTCATACTTTTTTCCGACCACACAATGGTCGATTTCAATATTTGGTTGTTTAAAGAAAATTTCCAATACAGAATATTCAGTATCATTACGAATTCGAGAGCTGAGAGTATGTAGCTCTACCGAAATTAAAGATATTCAATCTATATATTTCGAACATCTGAAAATTCACGTTCCTTTTGTTCCCTCACTCACGATCACGAAGTACACGTTGCAATGTGTGAACGTCAGTAAAACTTCATTCGGGCCAGGTTGGTACATATACCCGAGGTACATGTGCAAGGAACTGTTGGCGCACCACGTGACGACACGAGTTTTCGCGCACTCGTCCGGGCGCACGTTACCGATCGTGCGATGGGCAAGACCACACGCACACGAAAGCCGGCACGTGCTTGATCACACACGCCGCAGTAAACACGGTACCCAGGACGCCAAACGGAACGCACACCGTGGCACCGTTGCGAAATGTGGTCGCGTGGTTCCACAGAAGCGCATTTCAGCCGCAGAACAAGAGCAACTGCTTTCGCGGCACTCCATCACTGTCCCTTCCTCGCTCCATTTGGGCGACTAAGCGGAGACCGAATAAATGAAACGGCGAAAAAGGCGCCCGCTTATTATTGTACTACATGGGCGCCCTTCGCGAGCGGTGAAAGAAAAGAGGGTCGCGCGATCAGTCACAAAAAAATGCGCCGCAAATAATTTGACCTTTCTTCTGGCGCGAAGGAAAGCGTGAATCGACTCCCGAGACGAATTCGCGCGTCATCGGCCCGCGGCCCGCCAGCTCTCCATAATGTCACCGCTTCTCGGTTGTGCACATGGCGAGGCTGCACGCGGGCAACGCCAAGCGCGACCTCTTGAACGATTCGTTTCCCTGTTAGATTGCGAGTGGCGTTTTTTCATCTTCAAATCGAGCGCCGTTTGTGTTTATCCAGCTACAATTTCGAGAGGTGCATCGTTGTTGTCCCCGTGGCACGCATCCTCGAGCGCCAGGATGGATGCCTTTTTCCTGCTTCCAACTCTTTACACAGCGAATGCACGGCTGTGTCCGTGTTACCCATATTCTTCCCGAGAATTTGCGCCCGTATCTCAAGCTTAAAGTTTGAGGCACGGGTACGGCCTCCTCGGTGCGGGCTCCGGAGGCAAGAAAGAGCAGGCAGCTTTATCCTGGTCTTACAACAGGTCGACCGCTTGCATGAGCGGTACATCAACAACCATGGTACTTCCTGACGCTCACTGATCGCGAAACCTGTGGGCGCACGCGCAGCTCCAACGGCTGTCCTTAACGTGGTAGAACGAGTACGACTGTCGGGATTAAGTCCTCGCAAATCGTGCCGTGCTTGCACCTTGTTTTTTTCTGTTTGCCACGTGGCATGGTTAATAGTGTCACGTACGACACTCGTTTTGCGCACTTTTAACGGAGCACGAGGGCTATCAGTTAATGACAGTTGAACAGACATGACTCGCTTTATATCAAGGCGATTTTATCGACATGTCAGCACGGGGCCTTCGTGCAACCTACTTGGCTTCTTAAGCGGGAGGAATTCAAACAAGGTAGAATGAAAAGCAATGAACAGTTTATTCCTCAACTATACGTGACCGGTGTTGTATAGCCGCTGTTTACAGAGCGCGCTTGCAAAAGCGTAAGCTCGTGCCGGTATACTCTGCGTTTACCCGTCCCTTTTATATCTGACCTCGACGGTTGAATATTCTATGCACGAAAACTTCAGAGAAGTGGCCTCTCGCATTCAATGAATGTGCCTTTTTTAAGGTATGCCTATGTAAGACTTTGTGCATTCACTTGATATTTGATCGGCATCACTGAATACCTCAACGCAACGCCGCAGCTTCGAAATATATTAGTAGCAGATTTCGGAATAATTTAACCTGCCTTATGTTCTTTAACTGTAAGGTCTGTTAACTCTAACGGACTAAATGTGAACATATGCAGTTCGTGTGGAGAAGTGCCATTAAGCGCAAGACAGCACCTGCATGTGTGTGTCCCTGCCATGAATAGCGACTCCCAACACGTTTTAAATGCGAATGCATTTCTTAGTCGGACTATGTCAGGCATCTGGCGGCGTCCACGCGCAAGCAGGTGTTATCTCTCCGTTCTCACTCCCTCTCTTATAGCAACAGCTGCGGGCGCGCACTTATCCTCGCCCCTAGCAACCGGAGCAGGTGGTGTGGGCGGAGTAGCGGAGCATGAGTGGAGAAGAGCAGTGCACTCCGGTTTGTGAGGGCGCTCGCATCGCGGGAGCTACGGGGCTTTAGGGAGCTCGGTGGAGGTGGAGCTACCAGGTGTGTGCAGGCAGTGTAGGAGAGGAAAGGTGCAGTGATTTGCCGCTCCTTCTCTCATTTGCTTCACTCTTTCCTCCCTGCACCCCACTCTCCCATCCACTCGCTCGTATACGTATATATAAACGTAGTGAAGTGCGCACCTGTCTCGACCTTTCAGTGGCTGGAGAATGTGTAAATAATAGGTTACGGTATAAATACTCGTCTCGTGATTAATTAACGACATATAATTACTACCCCGTGAATTCTCGGCGCAAGAAATGCATTCGCATTTCCTCACGATTCCCTTCGGGGAAGTGGAGGCAAATTTTCTTTTTAAATAGAAAAAAAACTTTTTCCCAACATCATTAGTGTCTCGCCGCCTGTGTCGTGTTAAATGCGAAGCATTTCTTAGCGAACTTCGGCGACTTTGAGCGTATCTATCTATATCTAGCCGCTTACGTTTGGGTGCTCTAGTGGTCACCCCTTTAACTTGGCGGGTACCAAAATTAGCATGGGAGGGTAAGATGGTTTGACGAACAAGACGCGTTGGTGAAGACATTAATAACCTCACAATCCAGTCACGTACGTCGTCAAACACTTCCCGTCAGACAGCGGCACATACCCACGGGCGGGTATGTGCCTCTGGTATGCGGGTATGTACCACAGGTTGTTGACACCTAGTATCTACCTAGAAACCACGAGAACACACATGGCAATTTTAACGCGTGAGCGTTAAGAAATACCCGACATCGGTAGCGTCAACCCAACGAAGGCATAGAATAAATGTCAGTGTTAAGAAAAACCGGACATAGGCATGGCTGACCCCCAGATGAGTGCAAATAATGAATTTCAGGGTCCCAGCAGGAATCGAACCCAAGCATTCTGCGTTTCAGTCAAGCATTCTACCACAGAGCTACGCCAGGTCTCGGAACTACTTTTCAAATCAACGCTAATCTTCGTGAAACGTCAATAGTGGTTGCAGTGCTGCCTGCCTAATTTTATAAAAATTCCAGTTGTGGTTAGGTGCCGTGTGCTGAAGTTGATTTATGTAGCAGTGTCCGGGGCCAGCATCTTCGCGAGCTTCAGGGCTTCATATCAGCTGCTGGTGTTGCTAATACACATGTTCCAGTTGACATCGTTGCGGAAGTGTGAACAACTGGTTATATAAACATCCGCAACTCTTCAACATATGTCTGTGCATGCAACATTTGTACGTACACTTAGCGTCGTATCATGGCGTGTAGCTCAATAAAGGAACTGCAACTAGGTCACCTTTCCTTCGCATGCTTCGCATAACGTCGGTTCCCACGTACGTGGTATCTGCCGAATTTTTTTCTTGGTCCTTGTTTTTTCTAGTGCTGGTGTCCTTGCATAATAAATCATAATTGTTTTCAAGTGTATAACTTCACTGAAAATTTTTCGCAACTAAGAAAATATAGTATATATCATCACGTGTGGGATATGTCATGTTATCGAAGCTTCATTCATGTTGAAATAGTACAGCTATAGAAATGACTATATAGTAACATCTTGCAACCTATGCCATCATGACACACATATCATGTAACAATCATGCTGCGTCATGTGGCCATGCCACTTCATCATTAACAATCATGCCACGTCATGTGATAGATACCTTTGCATGTAATATATTACCGAATGTTTGTCTACCGACGCACATATTCTGGTATTTATAATACTAATGAAACAACCACGACCACTTCACGACATATTTATGCATCACATCAACAGCGTCATGATGTACGAGATGGCATACACAGCAGGCCAATCACGCCATGATTTTTCATGTAACTTCTCAGGCGCGGTTAGCGTGGCATACATAGCCAGGCATTGTTCCACATGAACCTCCTAGGAGTTAATCTTAAGAATGTGTCACTAAATCATGCCCCGTACCTCGCAAGAAGGAAATCATCTGTCATTGCACTCGTTTCCCCAGTGCCGCGAACCCTAAGAGAAAAACAGCGTCTCCATACGTGGTGTGTCTGACCAGCACCACCACAAACTTCATCTCGTTGTGTTCGTCTTCGGTGATTATAGGGCAGGCTGCCAGGGAATTTTGCGCTGCTATAGCAGTCGTCATATTTAAAAAGAAACACTAGCAAGAAGCGCAAGGAGACAGAACAAGGCGTTAGAGTGCTCTTTTTGGAATACAGAGTGAAACTCTGAGACATTGGGATTCATTTGTCTCGTAGCACGTGCAACTAATACTGCGCGACGTATACAGTCCACGTCTTGTGACTGCTGCGCAAGTCTTAAGCGGAGATTTATGCTAACGCATACCATGAGAACCGAGTGAGGAGAGACGTAGATGATAAGCATTCATTTGTAAATTCCCGACATATGACGCGCCAGACCCCCAGAAGAGCTTCTGCAGAACCAGCGCATGTGCTTTTTTAGATATGCAAAACCTGAGCTCAAGCAGGAAATTCACTTCTTTTAAGCTTTGTTTTCGCCTTGACATTGGTGTTTCGTCGTTGTAGCTCGTCTTTGAATTAGTGCGGTTAGCAAGTTGGCCGCGCAGAATTCTCCGTATTTAACTTGCAAAGCAAGCGTTCCTACTGCAGCATAATAACGCTCATGTCCACACTAGCTCCTACGGGTACCGCGTACAGTAGACGGAAGCTCGTTGCATACAGAAGCACACACCGAATGCGTATATTCAAAGGTTCAGCCAGGTTCAAAAACTACAATGCAGCTTGCCACTAAGTTGAGCCATTTACATAGGATTCATCACAGAGTACAAAACATCCGAAGCGCAAACGCTCATAAAGAAATCGCAGCATATCCACGGAGTAAATGATATTGAGCGGGTAGAAGCGTCCGTCCGTCTGTGTGACCGTCTGTTCGTGCATGCGTCCGATTGCGTTCGAGAATGCAGACGGCCTACGGAAAACACCGACGAGACACGAGCCAAGGCAGCCGAGCGTAAGTGTCTAAAGAGTGCGACGTAAGTGTCTAGAGAGATTCTAGAGAGTGCGACGTGAGACAGTTTAGTAGGGCCCTGCCCAGAAGCCGAACTATATACACCAGAAATACCTTTTCCCAAAATTCATTTCTAAAAAAGTGTGTGTGTGCGTTCGTGTACGCGTGTGTGTGTACGGGCACGTGCCTGTCACGTCCCACGAATACAAGTCAACGAAAGGAGAGAGAGAGACCCTATACAGACGTATATAGTGTTGGTGAAACGTAGTTTGTAATTGCAGTGCTTGCTATCTAATTTTATACACATATGTACTCCTACGGTACAGGCTTCACGTTGGTTTATCGTCAGTTGTCTACTTAAAGGTCCCGCAAATCACATCTGATGTTTTTTCAAGCATCTCAAGTAAACGCGCACATCGTGTGCAGAATGCATTAGCGATCAACGATTCTGCACGTGGCAGTGCTACGAGCCGCCGGCGTGCCACAAATTCCAAGAAATGATCCCTCCTACTTTCCGGGCCGAGTCAAATATGCCAAATATGCTGTCCTGGTCGAGCAGGAACCTACGATTTCCGGTCCATCTGCAAGCAGCTGTCCGCGCTGCCTTTTGTTGTTCGTCGTGTTGCTCGCGTGCGTGTAACACGTGTGGGGCACGGCGCGTCCCCGTACGGGTCTATCGCGTTTGCAATCCTTTGAAGGCGTGCGCGTAACGCAGATTCTATACCAGGACGATTACGGCAGCCACGGTTCGCCAACAAGCACGCAACTGATGGAGTTGACGGCCGAAGTCGCGGCAACTGGAAGTAGTTTCAAGCAGTGCGTCAGCGATGACGTATGCCACGCGAGATTGGGAGAGGCTTTCAGCGAGAGGGTAAAGCAGCATGGGAGAGGATACCAGCGGAGGGAAGCGCGGGAGAGAGCGAAAAGTGTGGTCGTCACGGTTTCAAAAATCAAGCGCGCCTGACTCCGCTATTACTTCACCGTTTCGAAAAATTCTCACGGCTTCATGATGTGTACAATTTCCCCACCACAACTCAACTTTGACTTCTGGGTGGTTTACGGGCTCTTCGAGATCCGTCAGCTGAAGTTGCTCCAGGTAACACAAGGCAAGGCTAGCATCTTTGAAAGCACAAGTGCTACATATTAGCTTACTGCTTCTGGTGTTGGTAATACCCACGTGGTCATTGGCATCATCACGTATCGAAAAAAAAACATAACATATCACGGAGTGAATGATGATGAGTGGGGCGAAGCGTTCGTTCATCCATATGAGTGTCCAACCATCCATGCGTTCGTCCGCTCGGCCGTCCGTTCGTTCGTGCTTCCGTCCGTGCGTCCATCCGTCCGACCGTTTGTGCTTCCGGACGGACGCTTCACCCAACTTATCGTCATTCACTCC
The DNA here is from genome assembly GCF_043290135.1 of Rhipicephalus microplus. Classification (NCBI taxonomy): domain Eukaryota; kingdom Metazoa; phylum Arthropoda; class Arachnida; order Ixodida; family Ixodidae; genus Rhipicephalus; species Rhipicephalus microplus. Next base: position 121,896,564 of record NC_134710.1, read on the forward strand.
GCGGGTGATGTTTTTCCTGGAGACTAATTTTAGCCTGGACACACAACGCCATCAATTGAACCAATAATAAACTAGAGGTGGCTACATACATACATACATACATACATACATACATACATACATACATACATACATACATACATACATACATACATACATACATACATACATACATACATACATACATACATACATACATACATACATACATACATACATACATACATACATACATACATACATACATACATACATACATACATACATACATACATACATACATACATACATACATACATACATACATACATACATACATACATACATACATACATACATACATACATACATACATACATACATACATACATACATACATACATACATACATACATACATACATACATACATACATACATACATACATACATACATACATACATACATACATACATACATACATACATACATACATACATACATACATACATACATACATACATACATACATACATACATACATACATACATACATACATACATACATACATACATACATACATACATACATACATACATACATACATACATACATACATACATACATACATACATACATACATACATACATACATACATACATACATACATACATACATACATACATACATACATACATACATACATACATACATACATACATACATACATACATACATACATACATACATACATACATACATACATACATACATACATACATACATACATACATACATACATACATACATACATACATACATACATACATACATACATACATACATACATACATACATACATACATACATACATACATACATACATACATACATACATACATACATACATACGTACGTACATACGTACGTACATACGTACATACGTACATACGTACATACGTACATACGTACATACGTACATACGTACATACATACATACATACATACATACATACATACATACATACATACATACATACATACAAAGGAGCGACAGACCCACGACCTAAGGAGCTTCGCCTCTAAACATTTGGCAGATCCCCCGTACTTTGAATGAAGTGATTAATGACTGATATGTTAAGTTTAACGCCCCAAAACCACCATAAGATTATGAGAGACACCGTAGTGGAAGGCTCCGAAAATTTTAACTGCCTGGGGTTCTTTAACCTGTACTCAAATCAAAGCACATGGGCCTACAGCATTTTCCCCTCCATCGAAAATGCAGCCGCCGCAGCCGCGATTCGATCCCCACGATCTGCGGGTCAGCATCCGAGTACCTTACTCACTAGACCATCGCGGCGGGGCATACTTTGGGTTGATATATACGTGAAGCATGCGCAGGGAATGGGACTGTATCGTAATTTTGCTATTGAGCGAAACGTTTCGAAATGACACTGAATGTGTAAAAAAGATGTACGCACAGACAATAAACAATCGCTTGTTTACTGTTGCCTAACGATGCCAATAGCAACATGGGTAACGGCAACACCAGAAGCGGTAAGCTGATATGTAGCGCTTGTGCCAGCGAGAATGCTGGTCCTGGACACAGCTAGATAAATGATCTTCTGTGGAGGGCGCTTCACTATAATTGTCGTTAACTTGACAGGATGGCTGTAGGATATGAGTACCTATGTACTGTTTATAGAATTGGATAGGCAGCACTGTAACCACAGCATACGTTTCACGAATATTATGGTGTACACACTTCAAAAGCAGTTCCGAGACCTGGCGTGGCTCTTTTGTAGAATACTTTATTGCCACGCAGAATGCTGAGGTTTCATTCCTTCTGGGAGCATGATATTTATTCTACGAATTTGTTGGGTCAACGCTGTCGAAGCTAGATTTCAGGGGTGAGGCTCCTCAGGGTCGACCTAGTGGGCGCCCATCACGCCCCACAAAACCCAAACCAACACCAATCACCTGCGCGCGCACACACACACACACACACACACTTACACACACACACACACACACACACACACACACACACACACACACACACACACACACACACACACACACACACACACACACACACACACACACACACACACACACACACACACACACACACACACACACACACACACACACACACACACACACACACGCACGCACACACACACGCACACACACGCACACACACACGCACACACACACGCACACACACACGCACACAAAAACAAATACATGTGTAAACTACTGACTTTATGTGCACATCAATCAACTATACGACATCATAATACATTATCAGCTGTGCCGTTCGTCTGTCCGTTCCTCCATGCATCTGTCCGTCCATCCGCGCATCCGTTCATCCATACGTACCGCTGTTCGTGCGTCGCATCATTCCTGCAACCGTGCATGCATCCACCTGTCCGACCATCCACCCGTCCGTGCATGCTTTCGTCCATCTGTCGTCCTTTATACTAGTCGGCCACTTCAAGGTAGATATTGTAACGGGGAGTATTTAATAAGCTAACGCCAGTCGGGCTAACATTGTCCACAGCGCGCAAGGATGCAAGACAACAGGGCAGTCCAGACACAGCCCCACAACAACATCGTCGTCGTCTTCATTCCTTCTGTGTCATTTCGGCACTCGTGCCTGAGGTACCTTTCTATACCCGTGCCAATATTATTGACCTTAATACCCATAGATTCGCCCCCTCGTTGTCATTCACTTCGTTTGACTCATTTTTCTTAACGCTCTCGAACGAAAACTACCAATGTCTGTTCGTGCAGCTCATTGGCTGGTATAAACTGACAATCACCTTTTAGTCAGGGACGTAGCCAGGGGGTGGCACACTGGGCACGTGCCCCCCCCCCCCCCGAAACTTTTTTGCATGGCATAGAGAGTGAAAAATGGTCATTTTAAGGGAGTGCCCCTCACGAAATTAAGGTTGTGCCCCCCGCCCCCGAAAAACTTTGACTACGTGCTTGCCTTCAGTGCATTGCGCTTAATTACAGTTGATCTCAACCCGACGGTTGGTACATGGGATTTTTAATGACGAAATAACCTCACAGTGCCAAAATACAAGAACATTTCTACAACAACAATAATCCTCTCTCAGCTGTTATTTGTTGGCCGATTCGCGCCGCTGTGTAGGCGCGCGCAAAAGATTCCACGTTCGTACGCACACGCGGCTGAGCGAAGTTGAATGGCATTTTCGTGGCCACACCGAGCTTATACATGTTTATTCGTAATGCCGGAATGCAGGGTCATTCAAACGCGTGGTTGTGTGCCGTGTTGTAAGCAGATAAAAGTTCTAGACTAGGACAGGTCAACTCTTCGCGGACTGGCTGCAGTGGTGGCCTATAGCCGTACACGTTCATGTTGAATTAGAAGCCACAGATGCGGCTATTTGGAGCAATAAGGAGTGAAGAGTTCAAGAGGAGCACAAACTTTCCGCTGTTCATGGCATATCGAAAGTATGTGCTCCCGGGCCTTGAATCTTTTGCTCGTTATTTCTGTGCGCGAAGTAGCCGCATCCGTGGCTATTTCATAACTGGCACTGTCGACGACAATTGATTACTGCGAGACTGAAAACTTGTTAGTATCATTTTTCTCTCATACTACACACTGTAGCAATGCTAATGGTGATTAAAGGATATCATTTTTTACGTAGTCCACCAAAAAGTGCGCTTGATCTTCAAAGAACTTACCTATATGATTATGAGGGACGCCGTATTGGAGGGCTCCTTAAATTTCGACCACCTGGGGGTCAAGCACGCATAGAGCGCGACAATGCTTCAAGGTTGTGCGCTCCGGCATTTCTACTTTTGCTCAGCCCTACTTAATTACATTTAGTATAAAATAATTTCATGCGAACAGCCATTTGAATATTTCTAATCTGTATGAAGATGTTTGGATAGAAATGGGCTCGTGCATTTTCATTCTCAACTTGTTCTCCATAACGATTAGCGACTTTTATTGAAGCGTTGCAAGCTTCGATTTATTTTTATATAAGACTCTCGAATCCTGAAAAGGCCTTTCAATCACAAATTTACCACCAGTGTTAAGAAATAAATATTCGAACACGCACTCTGTGATTGGAAGGTTGAGACACTGCCAAACTAGCCCAACTAATGCACAGGCGGCGGGGGAGAATATTGTTGACCTTCTGAATTATAAAATCTCCCTAAATATAAAAGAAGTCCAAAAAATATTTTTCCTACTCGTTTCTCCTCCTCTTTTTACTCTGGTTACTATGTGTGTTTTTAGAGCTGTAAAAATCAAAATAGAAAGAAAAAAATCCGCCGCTGACAGGCAGGTCATCTGCCGCTACCCAACAAGCGACCTGTGTTGCCCTTGAAAAAAGTAATGCTACTTGAGTGGTTCATGCTGTATAGTTTTACACATCACAATGAAACAATGTAGCATGAAAAAAAACATGCAATTACGTCTTTCATTTGGCAAATCAGAGCTCGCGCTTACTGTCTTCCTGCTGTTAATTGACAACGCATTCGAATGAAATACATGGAAAACATGTAATTGAGAATACACCCATTGCACGTGATTATATTCCCCACGCCTTGCGCAGTGTTGTATACGCAGTAATCCTTTACGATGTACCACAATGACGCCAAAATAAACGTAAGTAAACAAAATAATCGTCCCAATGTGGTATGCACCGCAGCGCTAAAATGATATCAAATTATAACCGGAATACCCCCGGGCGTGACTTTCATAGGTAGGAACTAATTTCCGTCAAACCGCTCGCTACTCCACCCTGCGCCCTCACAAGATCCTGCAGCAGCGACGATCCTCCGCAGAACACCCGCATCACTCGTGGCTGCAATTGAATTTTCAATTCATTCCTTGCAAGCTCCCTATTCCAAGAGGAAAGAGAACAGTGATGTCACAAGGAGAACAACGCACATCGCTGTGCGCGCACAGTCGGGCGCAATCAGAGCTTGAACCATTTCACGGTCGGCTGGAGTGCGGCTTCGGCGCCCGCCGGTTGTTGAAAAGACTCCGCTGACAAAATAAGTCGCCTCGCTGAGACTTCCTCCATAATACACGAGGCCGGCCCGCCTAACGGGCCGCGCGAAGGTTGCACGCCGGCTACCGGGCATGCATACCCACTAACCGGGAAGTCGTGCGACAACGAGTCACCAGGCCGCAACAATGTAAGGTCGGCGGCTCCTCGCGGCACGCTGTCAGCGGCACAGAGTTGGAGCAGAGTGCGGCACCGTATGTTTACGGGTTTATACATGAAGCTCCGCGGGCGCTGTTTCAGACGAAAACAATGAAGTACTTAATCTGCCAGCCGGTGCACGAGGACGACAGCGTTAGTATGTATTCATACACACTCTTGCCGGAGGCAAGAAGGGCTTTGAAACCGAGAAGGCAACAGAGGGGTAACCGGACTAAGCCGATTTCCGATGCTTGGGCAAAGAAGACCATGCATGACTTTGGGCGTGGTTCTATACCGCATAGGAATTCACGGCGTGAATTTTCCCTCTGCTCATTTCCCCACGCCTATAAGTATACCGGGTGTTTTATTCTAACGGCAACATAAACAAATACCTGCGCAATAACATTAATCAGCTAGTTGAATCGATTAATCGATCATTCGCGGAAATTACCCAGCTCATAAATTAAAATAGGACAAATAATTATTAGTATTTTACAAAGCATCTGGCGCAACGATAATCACTGGAACTTTATGTTCCGAAACCACAATATTGTCATCAGGAATGGCTTTTAGATATGTCAGGAAATTTTGACAGTTTGGCAGTGCACCTAAACCTGAGTACACGGCCTTCAAGCATTTCGCCTTCATATGAAATGCGGCCTCCTCGGCAGGATTCGATCTTGTGCCCATCGGCTCAGCAGTCGAGCCCCATGCGAACGGGGGTGGGAGCGTCAGGAGGGTGAAGCCAGCCCATACATTACATCATAGGGATAGAAACTGCGACTGACACCCCCCCCCCCCCTCCCGTCAAAGGGAACCAAGCCGGCACATGCTTATGCCTGAAACAAATTTCGAAACGGGCAGAGTAAGTATAGAAGGACTCTGGTACGGGTATTTAGGTAAGCACTGTTAGTACAAATGGTGAAAATTCCCAGGTGTAGCGCCTACGTCTCGAACAAAATAGTTTTATTCCTTCATTAAAGCTGCAGGACTTCTATATTTCTAAAATATTATAAACGCACAAGGTGAGAAAGGCTTGACATTTGTTAGTCGCAATTATAATAAATAAAGTTTCTACGCAATTTTCGGTGTGAACAACTTTTTATTAATGCCCCTCTGCAGTTAAATGAATTAATTAAAAAATTCACACGCCAATATTTCTATGGCACGACGGTTGCGTTGGTTATTAGGAATAAACAAGTTAATTACAGCGTCTGAGCGAAGTGCATCTGCAATGACATTGTTCTGTCTAAATTGTCGAAGGAGTGAGAACATTGTGAGCTGGTCAAGAAACGCAATCCCAGTGGCACTTCTTATCCGCTGGTTGAAGCGCAGCGTGAGTCATATGAAGGTGAAAACGAGGCTCAGAAATTCCGTTTCCGCCAGTCCTTCAGCCGCTTCCTCGCCGAATATAAATGGGTACACTTAAAGCATGCTTTATGTGTGAAACAAGTCATCCCGATCCTGTCTGCTTGGACGTTGCCCTCCGCAACTAAGCAAATATTGTGCCACTCTCAGTTCACGTTGGATTCAGAAACGTGTGTAAGTGTGCCCCCCTTTGAACGAGGTCAGGAATTGCCGGTACCCATTCGGTTTAGATAGAGCCAGCTTACGAGAAAACGGGGTGCGATGGTGCGTAAATTCCTACCTGTTATAAATGTCTGCGCACACGTTTAGCCCCTAACAGACACGTGATGTTAATGTCGCGCGAAGCCAGCCGCCACATATAGCTAACCAGCAACATCTTAGTGTCTTCATCTCAGTGGCTTAGCTGCCGGCCGCCGCGATCACGCGAAATGGCAGTGCAGCCAACCAGAGCAAGATGCCCTTCGGGACCTCGGCGGTGCTCTTCGGGTGACCCCAATTGCGGGCGAAACATGTGGAACCGCCTTTCCGTGCCCTCTCATATCGCGCATCTCGCGAGCCATTCAGATTTTCCTCCCGATTCTGTCCCTGCCCCGAGAAATAGGAGACGACAGCGGCTATTTCACGCGAAACGCGCATGCGAGTCGTGGCACGCCAGAAACCCGGCCTTCTCGCACAGCGGCCGACTGCTGGACGGGCGGTGGCGTTCGGTCCACAGGGGGCCTTGCCCAAGGAACTTGCCACGGCGGAAGGACGCGCGCAATGAATAAAAGGTCCCGTTGTTCCCCAGCTTGCACATGTATCTGGCCGGGTGCTCCTCTTCGGGGTGGACGTCCGTACACTAACCCCTTTTCTCTGCGCCATACGCTATTTCCCATCCCGTATAAAAATCCTTTCGGTATTGCCCCATCTTCCACCAAAACAAACATCCTTCCACCACAACTTACATCCACCAAACTTACCTCAAAGTGGGAATGGAGAACCATTCCCACGTTTAGCGTCAAACAAGGAAAAAAAAAAGCCCCGTTCAGCTGCGAGGGCAACCAGTTCTGCTAAACGGCTACAGCCACGGCGCTGCGTGAATAAGCGGTCACGTTTTTCTCGACGATTTGTCGATACAGAATCCGACCCTATTTTAAAAGCATCTTTAAGTGCTTCCCGACTGTCTCGCCCCTTCTTCTGCTCGTGGAGTTCCCTCGAGCACAATAAAAGAAGGAGGAAGGCATAAACACCGGTGACTGCGTGCACGTACCTGTTTGTTACGCAATATCCCCTATATAACTCGCTGCCTTAAAAACAAAAAAATTAGGACGCCACACACTCTTTATTAGCGCTTATTGGGTTCAGCTCTTTACCCCAGAAAGAGCAAAAATTTTCGCACGCGCCTTTCGGCAAGAATACGTCACTGGCCTCGTATGATACTTTTCTCTGCACCACCCCTGATGGGTGGCATTTATAAGAGTCCTGCAGCGACTGTTGCCTGTGATTCAAGAAACACCCGACATGTAGAAGGTTTGATAGGCTGGCTAGTTGTTATACATTCATAATAAAATATTAGGAGCGCAAACTAACGGGGCACAAGAGAGCGCATTTCATAATGAACGCCTGACATGTCTATAGCTGCGGTGCTTACTCAAACAGGATGACGGACTGCAAAATAGCACACAGTATAAAAATGATAGGGAATCTATAACGGAGTATACGTGGCCCTCACTGTGTGCGCTAAGTAAAATTCTGCGTTAAGATGTGGGAGCAACACCGCACAAAGTAAATCGTAAGTAGTATCGAAACGGCTTCTCTGCAGAGGTCACCGAGACGACCTTAGCTATAGAACTCTCCAGAAAACAATTAAACGCAAATAAAATGAACAGTGCCCTGAAGTACATAGATAAAGACATTCCATTCGCTTCCCGATAAACGAAACTGAGATGTGGAATAAATTTAGGCTAGCCGTGGTTTAATCACAGTGGCAGGTCAGAAGTGTTCATGAAAGCAGATGCCATCAGAAATCTTGATGTATACGGAACGTAAAACTCTGGATAGCCTGCCAAATTGTAGCACTTCAAATAATGAAGGAACAAAACAATCCTTCAGGTAGCTGCACAAATGTAAATGAACATTTAAGGCGTCCAATAATAATAATACTTGTGGTTTAACGTCCCAAAACCCCCAATATGATTACCAGAGACGCCGTAGTGAAGGGCTTCGGATATTCCGACCAGCTGGGGTTCTTAACATGCACGTAAATCGAAGTACATGGGCCTCAGAAATTTTTGCCTCCACCGAAAATTCAGCCGCCGCAGCCGGGATTCGATCCTGCGACCATCGGGTTAGCAGTCGAGTGCAATGACCGCTAGACCACCACGGCGGGGCATCGAAGGCGTCCAAGTTGCTATATTTTACGAAAGGCATTTTATAGATCAAGCCTTAATGATCTTTCTTTCAGGAGGAAGAGAGTTACTACAGGTTTGGTGTCATCTTGCAATCAGGATGCTAATTTATAACCTATTTATTTTTTTTTTCCATTTTAGGCATGTCCACAGTGCAGAGTGGCTGGCCGGTACATACACCAGTCAAGCTGCGTACCTTTTTCATTCTTTTTTTTCTCCTTTCAGTAAGAGACATTGAATAATGATCTCGTTACCAGCTCAAATGACAGTGAGGAAAGAGTTGAAAAAAATAAAATTAGCTGTGACGTTCATAGCGAACACAGAATATATTGTTGTGGAACCAAGCAACAATACTGACGAAGATAGGACCTGGTTCAAACCATATTCCGAGTTCGGACGAAAATTTACTGGCACAGTCGGACAGGATCACCGCTCCCTGAACGACCTCTGGACGAGCCATTGGGATAAGGCGTCCCAAGGACGTCACAACGAAGTAGCTGCAAGCTCCGGAGCAGCAGCAGCGGCGACAAACTAGCCTCATCTGCAGCGCATCGTGAGCGCCGCGAGCAGCGGTCCCCGCCAGGACCACGCCGAGAGGCTTTGTCCACCCGGAAAGCCGGTCGCGATGTGGTCCTGGTGGGGCCGGCGTCACTTAGTGATCGGATATCCGATCACTAAGCGACGCTGGCCAGCTATTCAGACAGGACGCCAACGCCGAAAGCACTGGTGATCCAGGTCCGACACAGCGGCGGACACCACCGGCAACAAAGTGCCAGGGTGAGCCTTTCCTGCCGCTTTCCTGATGAGCTTTGTGATTGATTGATTTGTGGGAATTAACGTCCCAAAACTACCATATGATTGCGAGAGACGCCGTAGCGGAGGGCTCCAGAAATTTTGACCACCTGGGGTTCTTTAACGTGCACCCAAATTTGAGCCCACGTGCCTACAACATTTCCGCCTCCATCGGAAATGCAGCCGCCGCAGCCGGGATTCGATCCTGCGACCTGCGGGTAGCCGAGTACCTTAGCCACTAGACCACCGCGGCGGGGCGATGAGTTTTGTGTTGTTTGGGCTGGCCTGCTTATATGCTCACTAGATACGGGCATTTAAACACCGACAATCGCCGCGAAAGCATGATGGGTAATGAGAGCGGGAGTGGACTATGACACGCCCGCCTCCTTGATTTCTGAAAAGGAAATTAAGTACAGGCTCAAGCTCGCCGAAGAAGAATGGCGATCACTTGAGATTAAATAGCAGATCGGCCAACTCCAAAGAAATGGCCCACCGCGGAGTTTGGACAAAAATTTACTGTGGTAACATGTTCTCTTTTCTTGGTTTCTTCCTTTCTTTCTTTCTTCTTGCTAGTAACGAGTACTGCATTTAGTTACTTTTTTTCTTTCGGGGTAACGCATACAACACTGCTAAGGATCATGCATGTAACGAGCGATGTGATTGAAAGGGAGTCATGAAAAATGAGTATATTGGAAGATCATGGACATTCCGATAGCCTCGTGAAGATTAAGGGGAACCCATGAGAAAAACACTACTAGTCTCGATGCGAAGCCACTAACCTGCAGACTACTTGTGGCAACTGAGTATGCACAAAGTGAAAACTGGGTGTAAACACAGTTATCGCAAATAAACCCTTTTTGCCCTCATCAGGAGTCTTGATTTTCTTCAAGGGGCTCATAAGTTAGATATGTGACGGGGTTAGGAAGTTGATAGCCATCGGATGAATGGCGATGCCACAAAACAATAGCTTCACGCGTTCTGAGAGAGATGTCTTTGTTTTGTATGGCTGATGATTGTGACCATTCATGGTTCTAATCTAAATAATACGGTATTCGAAGGCATACAGGTTCGGATGCCACCGACGGAATGGATAATTTTGCGTCCACTTCAATTAGTTTCAATTTAAGTGGAGATCATTACACCACAGTTGAAACATTCAAAATAATGCCCCTTATGCTCCTTTTTTACGTTACTTGTTTGTCGGGATTTCATCAATTACGTATAATAGAAAGCAAGACGCTGGGATGATTCCCTTTACTTAGGGTATTGTTCCAGTTTCCTTTGCCATATTGTCTAAAAACAGCCAATTTTTGTAGCCGTTATTTAATGTGCTTTTGATATATGACAACAAAATCGCTTCACTGTTCTATAAATCATAATATCAATACCCCTTTAGATTTACCCCGTACTCTCGCAGCCTTTGAGTCGACAATAAATACTCAGGTTTACGACGCAAGATTGGCACTTAATTTAATTTCTTTATTAAAAAAAATTTTTTTCACGTGTGAGCAGTATGGCAAATTTGAAAGTAAATGATGCAACAAAATTATGTACTTAAAAAAAACTCCTTGACGTACAATGATAAAATTAAGTTCACCGTCCATATAAACTCCTACAGCGAACGCAATACCAACGATGGATAGTGCGCACGAACAACAGCGGGCCCCGTTATCAGAGATTTACACAGTTATCTGTGGAGTAGCCCGACGGGCAACTCTATACTTACTCTAGCTAAACCATGGTAACTTACTCGTCCCCCCCGCCTTTTTTTTTTCTCAACTCTAGGAGAGCAAAATTACGAGAAAAGTGATTTTGAGTTACCAACATTTTATACTTCTATCCAATGTACTAACAGCGTAACTCGCCTACAAAAAATTATATCACTACTGAAAAAAAAAAAGACTACCAAAAATTTATAATATTATGTGTAGTTATGTGAAAGGACACAAACTTATTTTGTATTTACTGTTTTCTAGCTGCGAAAATATCTCTTTTATTCAGGATACACTTGTTTATCAACTTGTTTCGCTGATTAAGTCCACACAATATTTGGATTTTTTTTTATCGCCGGTGCCAGTGTCACCACAGCGGGCCGTGCACTGCACTCAGGATTGGACAAAATGGTAAGGGTTTCGACATTAGCATGAAGTTTCGGAATATCACTAGTCTGGAAAACACTTCACTGGCACCGACAACAGGGCGCGTTATGATGACGAGTGCATTCTCTGGGTGGGTATAGTTCAGCCGATGACGGAGCGTGTAGAGGCGAAGCGACCACACATGGGTGGCATGACACATGCGAGTGCGTCTTGCTGCTGGTCGCAGAATTCTCGCACCACCAACGCTCTTCTCGAGGAAAATATGCAAAACCTTGGGGGGCGCAATCAGACTTTAGAGAAGGGCATCTACAATGTTTTTTAATGTAACATATATAACGCACATGCCGCGATGGTGAAGAATTTCACGTCGTAATCGTACAGATGGATGGCGAGTTCTCTCCACACGAAAGACACTCGTAAAGCGCGCGCAAGGCCTGGCCGTACGAGAGGAAATATAAATCTACGTTGCCGAGATGTTTTCACATCGTTTTCGGACGTCATTCACTTCCTAATTGGTAAGATCAGCGGCATACCTAACGGCCTTAAGCGAACGTGCGGTAAAAACGTTGTGTACACATATCCGGCCGCAGCCTAAAAAGGTACGCCATTAGGCAATGCAACACGAAGGTAAGATGCGATCAAGGCCGCGGCCACACAAGCGCCAAAGAAACTAATGGCTTGTGTAGTCCTTGAGCGGGAGGTCTCCACAGCAAGTAACCGTGCCTATTCGGGAGAAGGAGAAAAATATCGAACGAAACACGACCAAGCAAAAGTGCCTAATTGTTGCCTCCTTCCCCCGCCCCCCAGGCGACCTTTTATATGTGAGGTCCTGCCCGGCTCAGCCGCCTAAAGTTAAGCCCACTGAGAGGCCTATCGACAGAGAACTGCAGAGGGTGTATACATAGCTGGGGGCACTCTCGATTGGTATTCTCGCAACGACACCGAAAAAAAAAGCGACCACTTGACGGGGCGGCGCCGAATTGAGCTTTAAGCGGAGCGAGCGACAGAGAAGATTACACGGCTCCGCGTCGGGGATCGCGGTGCGACCCGCTGCCCTTTCCCTGGACCATGCGGTGTTGTCTCGATCGGCGCCGATAGACGTATCGGCCAGTGTGCGTGCGGGGGGTCCTCGGCATCTCCTCCCCTCGCCGCGGCCTGCATGCATCGTGGCGGAGACACAGCGGCCGCGCGCGTCGATTGCAGGGGCGGGCTCGCAGAGGATCCTAATACTAATCCTTTCCCGCTGCGTGAAACCAAAATGACCGTTACGTGTTGAATGGGCTAGAAAAGCGGGAAAGGAACGCGACGAGTCACGAGAAACAAGTTTTAAAGCGATAGCTCACGGCGTTCTCGCACGACACTTTTCGTCGGCATGGCGCTCGAGAGAGAGAGAGAGGGGATATCGAGAACCGGGAAACAACAACCGGATCGTGGAAACTGCTTCTTCTTTGTGTTCAGCCACAAATTTTCTTCTAAGCCTTCTCTTTTTTTCGGGAAACTGGCAACCTCTGAACCCCGTTTTGGGCTCGAGCTTATCTGGGCCGATTATTTTTATTGCCGTAAAACAGGCCATGCGCATACCGCGGCCTTTCGATTCGGCTGTGGAGTTCGCGTAGGAGCGCGATATCGGGCCGGTCGCGGAAATTATCCGAACGTCACGCCTTCGCATGAGTTTTAACGTTCTTTACGATATGCCGCCAGAAAAAAAAAATGCACTGCAGAAAGATCCTGACAGAGTTTAGTGCAATGGCCGCGGAGCTGTGGTGCGGGCGCGTTTTCGAGCATACACATCGGTGCATCGTGCTAGGTTATTACCTTGTAGGGGATGCTACTACACGTGTTACTGCTGTTAGGAGGAGCTTCGAAGTAGAGGAGGGCAAACTTAACAAACAAACAAACACATGCACATGACCTATCCAAACCTGCTTCACTGCGGATGACTCACAAAATCACAAGGTGAAAACCTATTGAACGAGTGGAAAACCTTTCCACTCCTCATTTTCCTCTTACTGTAACAACAGCTAATTTGCAAAACACGTCTTATGCCACTAGGTAAACGTTCAAAGAACAATAAAAATTAAAAAAAAAAAAACGGCTTCGCTGTATGCATGCGTCTTCGCGCTGCGAGGAAACCGTTGAACAGGCATCGCCATCGCAGTCACGCGAAAGCCTCATTATTGTGATTCGCTGTCAGCAGAGCGGCGAAAAAGAATAATTATAATTTGCTCGTACTTTTTACATGTAATAATGACAATGTAATTGGCAATCACAGGGGACACCCGTGCGGAAACTTGGGACTGGTGGGTCATGTATATATACCGGGATTTAGGCCTTCCACTTCCAAAAGCTAGTGCAGTGCCTTACTTTGCAAGAGCAACGTACCAACCTTTTTTTTAAAGACTCTTTCTTGGGGACCTTCAAAGCAAAAATTTTGGTCTGCATGTCTGTACATTTGTCTGTTTGTCCACTCCTAACGACACCGGGTATTTGAAACGGCCGACCCCATCCACAGCGTCCACCAATGTTGCTCAAGATTTAGCTTTCACACTTGTGCAATTAACAATTAATAAGCAATTATTGCGCAAGTCTGGGGCACCATAACAACACGTATATATTCGGCATGTGCATCTTATAGAAAAGGCACACATAAGTAATTTTAATAAGAGGCAAAGCTGCTGGTGAGGATCAGGTAACATCAGATCTGCTGAAAGATGGAGGAGAGATTGTGTTAGGAAAACTAGCAACCCTGTTTACGAGGTGTCTCCTGACAGGAAGAGTACCAGAGTCTCGGAATGATGCTAACATCATCTAATACATAAGAAAAGAGATGACAAAGACTTGAATTACTAGCCGATCAGCTTGCTCTATGTAGTATACAAGCTATTTACAAAGGTAATTGCTAACAGAGTAAAGAAAACATTTGAATTCAATCAACCAAAGGAACAAGTAGGATTTCGAACAGGCTACTAAACAATCGGCCACATTCATACTATCAATCAGGTAATAGAGAAATGTTCAGAATATAACCAACCACTACACATAGTCTTCATAGATTAGGAGAAGGCGTTTGATTCAGTAGAAATATCAGCAGTCATGCATACACTGCGGAATCAGGGTGTCGATGAAGCCTATATATAAACATCCTGGAAAAACACTACAGGGGATCAATTGCTACCATAGTGCTTCATAAAGAAAGCAACAGAATACCAATCAAGAAGGGTGTAAGACAGGGGGACACAATCTACCCAATGCTGTTTACCGCGTGCTTACAGGAGATTTTCAGAAGCCTAGAATGGGAACAGTTAGGGATAAGAGTCAATGGAGAATATCTTAGTAACCTGCGCTTTGCCGATGACATTGCATTGCTGAGTAACTCAGGGGACGAATCGCAGCTCATGATTATGGAGTTAGACAAGGAGAGCAGAGAGGTGGTTATTAAAAGTAATCTGCAGAAAACGAAAGTAATGTACAACAACCTCGGAAAAGAGCAGCGCTACGAGATAGGTAATAGTGCACTTCAAGTTGTAAAAGACTATGTCTACTTAGGGCAGGTAATAACCGCAGAGTCGAACCACGAGATTGAAGTAACTAGAAGAATAAAAAAAAATTACGGCATATTCACGGGGTGAATGACGATGAATGGGCGAAGCTCCGGAGGGATTCATCGGTAAACTGTGAATCTTCCGTGTAATTCGCCCAGTCGATCATCATGTAAAGACGTGAGAAACGCTGTGTGTGTATATACACAAATCAACTTTTATTTGTTCTTAGACGATAGATGGCTTGCGATGTCCCTTGCCTCGCGCGCTCGCACATCGGGATTCTGTCTGCGAGCGCGCGCTGCTGCTGCCTTGCGCTCTCTCCGCTGTGCAGCCTTATCCATCCGGCGACTCCGAGCGCGCGCCAACAGCGAACGGATTTTATTACAACGCTCCCCCTAGCGTACGTCGCCGCACTAAATCGAACGATTGCCTTCAACCAATGACACGCGCCATATGTGACATCATTCCTATTTTATAAGATCTCGCGTCTTTCATCAACTACAAGTACCGCTTTCAAGTTTATAACATCTTGCATCTTTTCATCATCAGCTACAAGTACCACCGTCTAGTGAACACTGCAAGAACTAAACTAGAGGTGGCTACATACAGGAGATGGTACCGCCATCTAGTGAACACTGCAAGAACTAAACTAGAGGTGGCTACATACAGGGGACGGTACCGCCATCTAGTGAACACTGCAAGAACTAAACTAGAGGTGGCTACATACAGGCTACAGGGGACGCACAGCCCACGCCCTAAGGAGCTTCGCCCCTAAAATGCGGTGGAGCACATTCGGCAAGCACTCTCAAATTATCACAGGTAGATTGCCACTGTCCCTCAAGAGGAAGTTATATAACAACTGTATCTTGCCGGTACTTAGCTATGGAACAGAAACCTGGAAACTTACACAGAGGGTTCCGCTTAAATTGAGGACGACGCAGCGAGCAATGGAAATAAAAATGGTAGGTGTAACCTTAAGAGACAAGAAGAGAGCAGAGTGGATTAGGGAACAAACGGGGGTTAAGGGTATCATAGTTGAAATCAAGAAGAAAAAATGGACATGGGCCGGGCATGTAGCACGTAGACAGGATAACCGCTGGTCATTAAAGGTAACTGACTGGATTCCCAGAGAAGGCAAGCGAGTTTGGAGGAGACAGAAGGTTAAGAGGGCAGATGAGATTAAGAAGTTTGCGGGTATAAATTGGCAGCAGCAAGCACAGGACCAGGTTAACTGGTGGAACATGGGAAAGGCCTTTGTCCTGCAGTGGACGTAGTCAGGCTGATGATGATTAAGTAATTTTAAGGACCGTAGCACTTATCACGCTGCGCTGACCATGCGATGCTTGCACGAAAAGGTGAGTGTTTCCAACGCTTTCCTAAGACGCAATGGTGGTGGCACCTACCCGTGGCCTTGCGTTCTACACTTTATCACCTCTGAGACGGGCGCGCACACCCGTCTCAGAGCCACGTGCTTCGTTTTCTAAGAACACTGCCAGGTGGAGCTCATGTCTCACGTGTGATGTGACTTGATGCGCTCGTTCGCCTCCGTTGCACGCTCGACCATTTTCCTTCCTCCATGCGCTCGAGGCACTCTAACGCAGCGCCTCCAAAATAGCATTCTCCGATTTTCTTGGGCAGAACGTCAAATAAATTGTTCGCTCTCTCCACACGCAAGACTATCGTCTTTCGACGACATTTGCAGATTACATGCAGATACGCGGTCAATTTTTTTTCGCGACCTTTGTAATGTTTCGACTATGCAGAAGCCTTTTGTAGAAGCGAGAGCACCTTCCAGGCTGTGTGCACGTGCACTAAGTGCAGGTGTCATTTGAGTGGAGTAGTATAAATAAATAAAATGTTTGGCCAAATTTATCGCAATTTTTTGGGGGGATAATATTCGAGTAATTTAGTTTGTGGATTCAGCATACGCAACTGAGTGATGAAGTGACGAATAACTGTGTAAAGGAGTTCACAGTGCTCCCCCCCCCCCTCATCACCCACCCCCCACACTCATGCAAGCACGAAGGGAGAAATATGACCAAACATTCCAGTCAGAAAGTGACACTTCCACGTTTTTAACGCGATAGCGTTAATGAGCTTATCGTTTCGCAGAAATCCAGGTGCCGGCGTCGTAGTAAGCGTCGTTGGTTGTGAGAGAAAAATCATCATCTCATGCGTGACCGAAAAATCTAGAACGGTGGATAAAATAAAAAAATTGTAAAACATCCTGGAGCAGAGTGGGGACCAAACCAGGTTTGTTTGGGTCCGAGCGGCGATCAAACCCGGATCGTTTGCGTGGCAGGCGGAAAATAACTTCCTCTGCTTGAAAATGCAGTGAAAGTACCTTGCATTCTTCACAAACACACGCGTCATGTATATATGCTTCACAATGCAACATGAAATATTACAGTGATAATGCGTGGTACAATTAAGCATTCATTGCCAAAGGGTGTTAAAATATGTGATTATCATAATAGCTCCGTGGTCTAAAGCCGGTACCCCCCTTGAAAATGCACTCACGCTATAGTAAACTGCGCCTATTCCCTTAAATCCAGTAGTGGATGCATAGCAAATTTGAAAAGGTTTCATGCACTAAGTGTGAAGTACGTAATAGGAACACAATGTCGCTGTCGCGTTCAACTCATAAAGGCGAAGCTTTGGGGTCCCCTATTTTTTTTTTTTTACTGGCCTTCTAGAACCGAGAATTAGTGCTCGTTTATCATGACAGGTGGTTGACTGCTCTACTTCTCCCTTTGCGATAAGAGATTCCTTCTGAAAGAGACGGGGTGTGCAAACACGAACACAAGGAGGAAATCGGGACACTGCACAAATGCCAACACGAACAACTGAAGGCGCGCACAACAGCGGAAAAGACAGAAGACACGAAAACTTAACTGCGCATGCCCATGCAATATGCGTATCTGGTACACGTGGGGGGTTACGTGAAAAATAACTGTTAAGGTATAGTTCACTTCATCCTACATAATCGGCGCTTGGCTCACGCATGGGCTCCCACCATTATCGATATGCCATAATTCAATCATCAGACGCGTTCCAAGGTCTATTTAAATAGTCGCGAAGGCTCGGGCGAAAAGTGGTTCAGAAGGTATTGCGAGCGACATCAGCATAGGAATTATGGGAGCTGCAATTGAAGCATGACTATGTGTGGAGGGAACAAACACTAATAGTGAAAAAACCAAACTTCATTTAAAGTCGAAACAACAAGTTTTACAAATAAGATTTCTTTTCCCCAACAAAGGTGTAATGAACAAAGAATTTATGACAGTTTTTATTAGTACGAAAAGTTTTTTTTCTAGCACCCTCTGCCCATGCTATATTGATTGACATGTGGGGTTTCATGTCCCAAAACCACCATATGATTACGAGAGACGCCGTAGTGGAGGGCTCCGGAAATTTAGACCACCTGGGGTTCTTTAACATGCACTCAAATCTGAGCACATGGGCCTACAACATTTCCACCTCCATCGGAAATGCAGCCGCCGTAGCCAGGATTCGATCCCGGGACCTGCCCGTGTCAGCAGCCGAGTACCCTATAGCCACTAGATCACCGTGGTGGAGAAAAAAAATGTAATAGTCTCAGCAGGAATCAAACCCAAGCATTTTGCGTGGAAACCAAGTATTCTACCACAGAGCCACGCCAGGTCTCAATGCTATGTTACTCAGTGCAGCCCTTGCACTACATGCGTATACATGGCAAGGCCCGCTCGTACAACTCGTCTGCGGAGACGCACCCCCTCACGTATTTTAGTGTTCTGCACCTGCTTGCGTACTCTATTGTGCGCGAAATCGTTAGGTGCGTTTTATCCTTGGTGAACGTCTTCAGAGCTGTCGAACGGGAAGCGGGACGTGGCGAATTACATTTAACGTTGAGTGCTTTCGTCGGTAGCTGCGGAAACGATGTGCTGTGCAAGGATGCAGTAGCAACATACGTATGCCGGGTGATCCATGTCTTCTAGATAAGAAACAAGGACAATGGCTCGAAATGCACTGCTCGCTGGACTTTTATCCAACAATAATCCTGCTGCCCGGTTTCCTATTTGAGCATGCAGTGCCTGCTATTCGCATTATTAGTGAGCAAAACACCAAGTTATCTATCACGATACAATTCGCATGTCTTCATTCGCATACGTACGGTAATTTCTCGGAGCATAATGCAAAAAAAAAAGAAAGACATAACGCACGGAGTGTCCATCGATGTTTTTTTGTTCTTATTACCATTTTGTGCAATGTAGTAAATTTGAGTTATTGCCACGATTTAATAAAACTAAGATATCACTTTGGCCTGACTAGGCGTGATTTCCCGTTAAAAAAGAAAATCACAAGCATTGGGCATGATGAAGAACCTGCATATGTGTCAATGTGTCAAACAAATAAGTCATGTTGCAGATATCACTTGTATACGCTGCTATGCTGTTTGTTGCCTTAAAGGGCCACCCACCAGACCCCATACCAAATTTCAGTTAAACAGTGGAAGTTGTTGGGTGTCTGATGAGGAACATTTTGTCACAAAAATTTTTTGAATCGGTTCATCACGAGCGGAGAAAACGGGGTTTTTGAAGCGGCACGAAACGAGGATGAGAGGAGGCGAGCTCGAAACCCATGCCGCTCCTCCACGTAGCCTTCGCAAGCCAAATCTCTTCCCCTCCCTGTCCGGCATCCGACCAAGAGGTGACGGGCGCATGACGTGCCCAAACAAGTCCAACCCCCGAGCACGCGAGCAGCGTTGCTTTGTTGACCAGCGTTATTTTGTGGTCTTCTGTCTGTTTCGGCGGGATGGTTTGGAAACGCTGGCTTAGACGCGGTAGAATAGATGAGCACAATGAGTGCGCGAAAGCGTAGGAGCGTTCCACGGCGGTCATCTGCTCCATGCGCTGACCGCGGGGACACGAACGCATGCGAAACGCCGCCACATTAGCCCCGCATCTCATTGCAATTCACGGGAGAAAAATGAAAAAAAAAACTCTCAGATTCTCTTATTGCGTCTCATTATTTATGTAGAATTTTAATAATCTTCTCAAACAACAAATTACATAAACTACGCATGCCTTGTGAAATAACTTTCGCCCTGTCACGTGCCAGTGTTTGCAACGTCAGAGCAGAGTCGTCTACGTAGAGGACCAACGTCATTGCGTTCCCGTGTACGTAGGGCCATTCATACGCGCACGTCATGCCCTCATTCTCTGGGCGCGCGCCGGCAGAAGGGAGGGGGAGCAGAGTTTATTTTGAAATTTCACCCATTTCCGCGGCGCGTAGCGTTGCAAATTCTAGCAGACATGATCATGAACGCCTCGGCTACGCATTGCGCTTGTCAGCTTAAAATGGTCAAACCTTGTGAGTGGCCCTTTTAATTCATCGGTAGAAGATGCCACGAACGGCGAATAAAAGTTCGAAGAATAGGTTTTCTTGTAAAATCGATTCAAAAATGAACATCACTAATCAGTAAAGAGTCGGCATTAGATTAGCTGGCGTTGACCTGAAGCACACTCGTGAATGACTCGCCGGTGATCGCCTTAGCGCGAGTCGTTAGCGATCAGGGGCCTATGAAAAGCAACTTGAGATCAAATTTCGTGCTAGTGCGCACGAAATGACGTCACATGTTTACCAGCTATTGCGTCACATCTGCTTTATTTTTTGTTCCGCCAGAAGTGTTCCCTCCTCACAGAGATGGCGCTAAGCCGCATAAGCAGCTGATCAGCCGCCATTTTCTGAACGTATACGTTCAGAAAGGTGTATATATAGACTGGTAGGGATGGCTCCATAGAAGCCCATATACGGGTTTCTGTGGAGCCTTCGCTACCAGTCAATATATACCTTGCGCGTTCCTTCATTCCTATGCCGGTACCAAACTTCACATTCATCGAACATTGGCTTGCACTTACACTCTCGGCAATTTAAAGAAAGATGAGAAGTTGATTCTCCGGTTAGCGATCCTTTTTGTTCCAATAATCTCTGGTTATTGCAGCGGCCCATGTGTCCTCCGTAGAAGCGGCCAGACCTGAAAGGAGACACTCGTACGGCAAGCAGAGAACTTGCTGGCGTGTTTTACGAAATAAATATCAGTCCACCTAATGTTTTCTTTTACTCGTCCATTCTTTCTCTGCACAGCGCAAAATCTTGCCTAACTTATTAGGAGCCGTAAAAACAACATTAACGCCGTATCTGCTCCTCACTGTCTTTAGCCTGCGAGATATACGCAGTGAATGCACGGAGACAGATGTCCTCCTATCCTTTTCTGCAACCTGCAGATGAACTTTAAATGTTCGGCGTATTTTATAATGAATGCGTACCAACTAGCTCAGCTCTGTAATTCATTCATTCATTCATTCTGTCAACACTGTGGGCCTTTTCAGGATTATACTGGAGAGGGCATACAAAGCATTTCTTCTAAGCCCGCCACGGTGGTGGCTATATGGCACTTGGCTGCTGACCCAGAAGTTGAGGGATCGAATCCCGGCCGCATTTTTGTTTGAGGCAGAAATGCTTGAGGCCCGTGTGCCTATAGACTTGGGAGCGCGTTAAAGATCCTCAGGTGGTCGAAATATCCGGAGACTTCCACTGCGGTGTCTCAATCATATCGTTGTTTTGGGACGTTAAACCCCAACAATCATTATTATATCTGTAATTACAAAGAGATTCATTGATTTTCACTGAAAATGCAGAGGTAACCTTGTCCCTTTAATTTTCATTTCCTTCGTGTACTTTTCCCTACATCACACCACCACGGTAACTTAGCGAGGTGGGTCGTGAGAGAATCCAGAGCGCCATGGTAGCCGAGTTGCGCTGCTTAGCACAAGCGCGTCAGCTAAATTCCTGGCCAGGTGTCTGCACTTTAATGAGAGTGAGATGCGAGGTTTTTGGTGATTAGAGTTATTGATCATTCTTCCTGCTCCTTGTGGTCACTGCTGTATAATGGCCCGTGGGCTTGTAATTATTTATTTTTTATTGCTGATCGTACACAGCGTGCTTTATTGAGTGATAAATTACACTCCCTTATTATATTAGGGAGTTATTGTATGCTTGTTCTTACCTTTTGCGACATCTATGTAGTATATTCACCTAGCTTTTTCAGTTGAAGACGTTTTTTATCTCCTGTTATATGCATGTAGGTGTATTTACAGGGTCCTTGAAGAAATGTGTCAGGAGGTCATCAGCATACGGAAAATGGAACATTTGGTTCCTGGTTTTATAATTACTTTTTATGGGGCCAACATTTTAAAATGGCTAGAGACATCAATTAACGTCGTGAAGAAAGTTGATTATTTACCTTAATTAGTAAAGACAGGAGCTCGAATCAGAGAGCAGGATTGAGGTCCTTCCCACAGAGAGCACATCACTGCTTTGAGATTTCGAAAAAAAGTGACGTCTGGTAGTTCTTGAGGAGCAATGAAATTCCAACTAATTTATCTTACGCTCAGCTTCTCGCGAACATGAATACTACGAGAAACAGGATTGAGCTCGCTACACTGACCTGCAGCAAGGGTTCAAAGGCTTCGCCGTAATACGGCGGCA
Source organism: Rhipicephalus microplus (assembly GCF_043290135.1). NCBI lineage: Eukaryota > Metazoa > Arthropoda > Arachnida > Ixodida > Ixodidae > Rhipicephalus > Rhipicephalus microplus. The sequence goes on from NC_134710.1 coordinate 121,919,458, forward strand.
GCACTCACGGCTGTAGTGCTCGTGGGAGCGGCATTGGTGGTCGCCCCACTTAGTCGCCAACGAGGCGTTGCGACACGTGACTGGTACGCAAAAGGACTAGCGGCCCACCACGTGGCGACGTAAGTATGGAGGGGCGCTCGCCAAAGATGAATCGTCGGCAGCCGCGGAACGGCGCATGGTCGTTGAAATGGGGAAACAAAAGCGACCCGAAAAGGAAAAAAAAAGCAACCTCCCGAACTTGTTATCGCTTAGTGACAAACGATTCGCGATTCATCACCGGTTCCTGTTTTTTTTACTTGATTAATCGTGCGATCGCCCGAAACTCCTCCCCTTTCGTCCCGCTCAATATGCTAAGATCTGTGCCGCCATCACCATCCACCGTTGCCACGAGTGCCGTGCGAGCTTGTGTGGCGGCGCCTTACTCGTGGGCCCAGCCCTCGAGGAGTACCGGTACTCCAGTACGTACACACAGACACACACGAGCGCCCGCGTGCCAGAAAACAGGCTCACTGAGGCACATTTCATGGAGTGGAGATGAATTGGTTCGTTGCACGGGTTCCCGTTTCTGTCTAGTAGTCGCCCGGCAGTTTGAAACATCGCAGTCCTCTCGCGGCGTTACGCTTATAAAGACTCAACCGCAAATTGCCGCCCGACTAGGGTGCGGAGACACGGCGGCAGAGGCGAGGCAAATTTTCGGACGGGTGGTTTCCTTCGCGAGGACAAAACGAGGAACTAGACGACCCGCTTATCACATTCCGACCCGTGACAACTTCGAATGCCTTGGGCTTTCGTGCCAGCAAACAGGATTATCTCCGCCGACATTGCGTTGGCCACACCGTGTTGAAAGGACGTCCTGGTGCGCTGCAGATGGATCATTCTCAGTTTCTAGGTTAACATGCACCAGGTGAATTAGTCGCAGCTGATAGGCTCACTGGCGCCGCTGTCTACTTCGCCACGAGCTCGTGTGCGTGCGCGAGATAAAAAAAAGGGGGGGGGGGGGCAGACAGTCATACAATGTACACATATATATAACAAGGCATTTCCTGGGAACAAGCATAGCAGAATAGGCATTAAAACTGAGCCGCAGTGGGTTTTTTGCTACAGTTTCATTATGCCGGACTAAGCAGTTCTGTCGCAGTATACAGAAACGGGTAGGCGATGGCAAGAGAGACCCTTCCGAACAAGATAGTCGCCTATGACAACTTGGCGGACTGCATAACGCCGATCAAAGAGGCCAATTTGTTCTCAGGCCTGAAGCATTTTTTCAGAACTTTTTTTTCACTCTTTCTTTACCATGTGAAAATTGTTGTTTGTCTTATGCCTCGAGAAGATCGTTTTGCCAGTTTCAAAAGTACTCCAGCACGCATTGCAGCATGCCAAACTGTGCACAATGAAATGCTCTTTATAATATATATATATATATATATATATATATATATATATATATATATATATATATATATATATATATAAACAAAAATACGTACTTCAGAAAGAATAAGTGGGCAAAGTGTAGTCTTTCTGGTTGCCAGGTGGTAAACAGTGCAATAAAACACTATATATTCAAAAATATTCACAACAAAGAAAATTCAGAATATTCATTTTGCAGATAAATGGTCCAGATACCGTATAAAAATAATGAATGTTGTACAAAAATGTTCCTTTCACATAGGCAAACAAAATCAGAAGCGAGGTGCTGCTTTGTTGCTCACGCCATGCGGCGAAGCATTGCATGTTTTTCGTGAGACAAGTGTACTAATACACTTTTCTCGGTAAATTTTTGTTCTCTTGCGATAAGAATCTCCAGGTGTTCCAGTATAGATAAAAACCTGTGGTGCGAATGATCCCTCCGTAAATGAGATGTCCAATGAACTTTGCTATTTCATCTAGCGTCACCTCTTTTCATGAGCCACTTCACTCCGCTTAGGTTGTCGTTCCAATGCATGCATCCAAGCACATTTCGATGCATTTTTCGCATATAGTATTTAAAAAAAAGACAATATCGCACGCAGTTTACAAATGTTTCACGCTGCTCCGTAGTAAGGGCCAAGATGTGCTCCGGGGACCTTCTTGTCGTTAGGAGAAGCTCTGCAGCCAGCGCCTGCACACCGCGCCCCAGTGAAGTGCAGACCACGCACGTAACCAGAGTAGCTATAAGATTGTGCACAAATATCAGCAGCTATACGCACTTGAGGCGGAGGAGACAACTTGAGGATGTGAACAAAACAAACCCATGAACGGCCGCGTATGCCTCAGGCTGACGCTAAACACCGGCCGCCATAAAACTTGATGCTTAGATGCTATTATCCTCGAGCAATAAGGTCGTCCTCACTCAATTCAGGTGGGGTTTCAAGAGAATTTCGAGCAGCGCATATGTTTTACAGCGCTGGTGCGCACCCATGCGGGCGCGATGACGACGTCATAAAAGCGACTAGTGACACGAGATGCGACCCTGTGTCTGACAACGATGCAAGCATGACCAAAACTCCTGTAATATAACAAAAAGGGCCACCTCGAAACTTTAAAGCACGTGGCAGATCTTCGTAAGTATTTTTAGAATGAAGTTTCCCCGACTTCTTGGAACAGCTCGCTATAAAATCGCTGTCATAAATTTCTGGCAATTATTACTGCTCAAGATAGCCAAATTGCGAAGCTGACACTTTCATTTGATATTTGGCTCACAAAGCTTCTTTTCACTACAGAGATTCGGTGTTAGCATAATCACGAGAGGCACGCACTTCTGTCAAGTTCGCCAGTCTATAGTGCTCTTTTCCCACGACACACGCACATTTGTTCACGGAAAGGTCTGTCAAAAGTCGCTATGTTGCCAAAACGAGCAAATTAAAATTGATTCTTAAAGTTGAGCGGCTGGAATGACTACTAGATAGTGCTGCGTGCACGATAAACAAATTTAACATGCCGAAATTGATGATCCAAAAGCGTCGATCACTAGTGATCGATTTGAATAGGCCCGATAACGAAAGAGAGCCGTAAGTGGCTGTTAAATTGGTATTCTCTGAATCTAGTTGGTTCATAGCTAACACTAATTTCCGTGCCAAAACTTAGACTGAGGAACAAATCAGAAAACATACAAGGACGTCACTGTACTACCAACTGAAATTTTATTATTTTGATGCGTGTAGACGGATGAATAACCAAACAGGCACAGTCACCAATAGATATCTAGCAGAAATTGGTACCTCGTATCGTTCCCGTGAACTTTTTTTTACATGCCAGAAAGATAATAAAAAGTCTTTTTTCTTTTTTCTTGTCAGGATCACTGACGAACGAGCTTTCTCTCATCTCGATCATTATGGCTTCTATCTTCCTGCTTGAGTTTGTTTCTCCCTTTTTCTATAACGGAGACTTATTCGAGATATGCCTAGCATGAGCAGTCCCTTGAATAAGCTGTTAGATGTCTATGAGCTGCTGTAATCTTCGGTGAGGCAGTATATTTTCTTGTCCGCTCATTAAGGCACCGACCAGTGGGGCCCGGCCCCACGATAAAAGAATGCGACGCCCGACAGCTTGTTGGCATGACACGTAATTCGTACGGTGCCTCTTTTCACAGGTTTCTTCCCTGTTGTCAGCGTTTACCCTGCCACACATTGTTGAAATTTTGTCGGGAGCCGAAAACACTGTCATCAGGCCTTGTCTGCGCATGTTTCATCCTTCATTCAGCTACGCGCTCAGATATGAAATTTCAGTTGTTACTACAGCGAAGTCCTTGTCTATCTGCCTTTTTCTCTTCTGGTGTGCCTTGCTCAGATATACGTTCTAATGTAAAGGAAAGAAAATTGCACGACTTAGCCAATCCCCTCGTCGCGGCGCAGCATCGTATCATCGGCACTTGATAAGTATGAGGCGAACAATGCTTCGCACACATGGCTGTAGTGGCTTGTTTACAGTCGCACGGAAGATGGGCTACGTTATGGCTGCCAAACCAAATACATGATTTAAACATTTCGACCACCCACTTCCTAATGACTATATACGCACGCACGTTTCATGAACAAACAACTCTTTAAGTCGACAATGGCGTAACCCAAGAAATGGTATGAGAGCGCAGACCGGCAACGAAACCCTCCATGGTGGCTTACCAGCTATGGCATGGCGCTGCTAAGCAAGAAGCCGCTGATTCGGTTTAATCCCAGCATTCCGATAAATGGGAAATGCAAAAACGCCCGTAGATTCAGATTTAAGATTGTGGTTTCTTCTGGTTCTGCTTTACACTATAGCGACGCGCTGGATTCGGCACACAAAATAAATCGTCTGTATACATAATATAGCTCATGGGAAAATAAGCAACGCATGAGAAAGGAAGCACAGAGAGAGTTTACAACCTCAACCGTTTCTTAGTTCTCTTTGTATGCTTCTAGTGTGCAAGCACATTTTGCGCACTTGCTTTCCTTATGTGCTTCTAATCATAGAGTTTAGTATAAGTACACCAGAGGGAACTCTGGTGCTCAGTGTCTGAGAGCTGCAAGGCACGGCGCTTCAGCGAGTTGATCATTTCCATGGTCGCCGAACGATCGCAGCGCCAGAGTCCCCTCTAAATAAATTTTGAAAACTCTATGCTTGTAATCACACGGGCAGCCCGGATCAAGAACTGTCGCTGGTGCATTAAGCGTTGAAGAATCTATATTTGAGCATTCTGTTGAAAGATGTTAAGCTACAGCATCCACAAGCCATCTCCTTAATTTCATGCAATAAACCAATGCATGACATTATTTTTTATTAGCAGTAAATACTGCACCTATTAACGTGCAGTAACTGTGCAAGATGTCGCTGTTCTCAGACACACAAAGCAGCCACCGCCCAATAGCAGTGCCGGCACACATATATTATAACATTTGTACTTCCTTCGAGAAGGTGCACGTATCATATCGGCCATTGCATTGTCAGCTTACATGCCGTTGCTCTTCTGAGCTCAAGGTTGCGGATTCAGTTGTAGCGGCAGCACTTCGACAAAGATGCAATAAAAAAATAATAATAAACGCTTCGTTACTTTGATTTGTGAGTGCGTTAAAAAACTGTAAGTGCACACAAATAGCCAGGACTCTTGGGGTCACTACGAGACATGCCTAATCATCAGATCAAGGATTTGCCACGTATATACCCTGGAGTAAATTTAGGCATCATACGCAATATGTACCCGTGGCTCAAGATAGTATCGCGCAATCCAAGTTTCTTAGAGAAGGGACGACGATGTCACCAACATTTTACTTGTAGTCCCGTACATGATTTTTGTGTATACCTATAGATCACCTTTTTTTAGGCATGTTGTGCGCGTCCACGTTTCATGCACTTTTATTTCTTTATAGCGGCAAACCCGATGAAGGCGTCTCTATACATCAGATTGGACGCTTGTGGTAACTAAATCAGTTACTTCCTTAGGAGAACATTTGTTCGGGAGTTGTGAAATTTAAGTATGATGCGAAGATAGTGTTTCCAGGTAGAAAAATCGTCTCGGGCTCACTTTTGGGCCGTTGTATTGACATGCCCCGCACGAGATATGCTACACTGAAGCAAGGTTGGGCGGTTGCACACAGCCCTTCCCACACGATTACATTTTTTATCGTGCGCATGAATGCATTAATCCATCTCTTTAGAAGAAATACTAAATGATTATTTAAAAACGTAGTTAACAGTTGACTTTATAATTAAAAAAAGAATTGGAACTAATCTCGCATACCAATCGCATTCTATATTGGTCCATTGAGTATAACGGTGGCTTGTTCAGTAATTACTATAAAGTAGCGTTCTCGGAATCATGATCAGGAATACTAAGAATCAGTGTGATGTCAAATAAAAAAAATTGGTGCCTAAGTTCTAGTAGCGGACATTATTCTGTCAGTGTGCTTGGGGACACTGCAACAATAGTTTGAAGTCCCGGAATCATTGCACCATATGCCTCATAATCGGATGATGGTTTGGCACGTACGTGCCCACGGTTGAGCTCAGACAGAACGTGGGCTCTCGTTCCTTTGCATCCGCTTTCGCTCTATTTAGTGATCAAGTGATTAAGCAATATAAAAAACACATGTGCAGTGCTGCTTGGAAAGCTTGCCGAGTTCAGGGGAGAATCAAAGCACGCTAGGAATCCAACCGCAAATACTAAAGACATTTGGGCCACGAGTCTGGCCGTGAAGGCGTGAGAAAGTATGCAAGCAACGCACCCAGCCGCCCTCGAAAAAACACCTCGGCTTCGGTGCTGGATTTCAAGCCCGCCTCGCAGAACCAGTCAGTCCCACCAGCTTTCTTTAGCATCCCAGGCGGTTCATCACGCGCATGACTTGCGCTAGACGCTGATAAACTTCATTTGCCTTTGTTTTCGATTAACTCCGCCATGCTAGCAAAAACAATACCGAAACCCAGCTTGCTTGCCTTTGTGCACATTCCACCAAGCGCACCGAGAGAAAGGGGAAACGAAGAGCGGAGTGAGGGTGGGTCCTCGCAACCCGAGGGTCAGCGCTCGGAGGGCCTTCACTCTGGGCGGCGCAGCTGATTAACGACGAGGCCAGGGCCGCTAAACAAGGTGCGTGCCGTTCTCGCACCTCCCGAGTAGAACTGTAGGGAGCCCCCTACATGGCCTTTTAATTATCTCTTACGCCCACGCAACCATTCGTGTGTACTTCGTGCCTGTATCGTTTTCTCCCCCTTATTTTTTTGTTTTTATTATTCATTACTTTCGCCGAGACTACGGCTACACTAATGCGAACCGAGTGTGAACTCACGCTTTAATTGCATCTCGGAGCTTTCGAGGTGATTTCTTTACCGACCTCTTCTTCACCTAGCGAGAGCGCTTTCTATTTATAGACGCAAGCGTTGCGTCACCGACGCGGATCACAAATGATGCCACAGAATGAAGAATCCACTTTTCTTTCTTCTTTTTTTTTTTTGCTCTCACAAAAGTGCCGAGATCTGTGGGAACGGTCCAAAGCAGCAGCACGGCCCAAACCGAGCGCACCAGGCAGAAGGTGCACTATAAGTACCCGACAAAAATACGAAAAAGGTGTTCGTGGTCGCGCCTCTGCTCGCCGCGAACGTGACGCAAGCGCGCGATGTCGCTGGCGTATGTGTGCCACGAGAAGCCACGAAATACAGCCGCGGTGCAACACATACAGTACTCTTCTATCTTACACCGTATACAACCACGCAGGGCGTCGTCGTGTAGTGAGTGCGGGCTTTTTTTTAATTAAGAACTATAGTGTCGGCCGTCGGTGGCATGTGCGCAGAAGTAGAGAACGAATATTGCGTGTGCCATTTTGGCTTCAACAAAAAGGCGTCGGCCTCTCTACTTTGGTACGATCAAACTGTACCTTTGGCTGGTGGGTAGATGAAGTTGTTGAATTTGTAAAACACCTTATATAGGCACGCGCACCACCTGGGATGTACGTATACGCAACCGAAACTAATTCCTTAACATTTCAAAAGCTCTATAAGTCACAACTTCTGTAATGTCACAAGTTTATGCGACCAGATTTAACTTAATTGAGATATTATGTTACACTGCTAAAGTTAAAAAAAATGTACAAGAAAGCATGAAAGTTCGGCAGAATGTTGCACTTTCGAACATTTTAGGTCAAAACCCTACTGAACACTTTATGATGCATTAGGTTATACAATCTGGTACCAGACTTTTTGAAGGACATCACTAGCATAGTAGTCATCCCCCTGACACTTCCTGCACCTCACGTGGTGTTGTGTTATACCTTTTGTATCGACTCACCTTTGACTAAGAGACAATACCATGTGATGAAGTCATTATACAGCGTCACGGCATGGCATCGCAAATTTCGGTGATCTGAGAAGTTATAATGACGCCACAAGGTAACTTCCCAACGAGACGTCATTGATGGCTAGGTTATGTGTTTTTCTGCCTGCACGCACCGCTCCTTGCTTCTCCGCACGTCGCTCACTCGGAGAACGTCACGTGGCTTTTAACAGCGGAGTTGTTTAAGCTTGGAGTGCACTCTAAGAAAAAAGAAAAGGTCTTGACTACTTTTTTTTTTCGACTTCTGGTTTGCCATGTATATGACTCTTTGGCGGTTATTACACTCTCTCCTGAGAGCCGTGTGGCCCACAAGAGTTAGCGTGTTCCTTTAAAGGGACACGAAAGAAAAACGCTGATTTAATTTAGATTATTAATTGCACTCTGAGAACTCTAGTGCCACGTGTTTCACTATCATAAGTTCATTATTAGCGAAGAAAACCCAGGTAGGAGTTTCATTTTTAAATTTCGCGCCAAAAACTTTGCGCGCCAAAATTTTCAAAAGGTATTGTTCCTACATACGCAGCATTGACTTAATAAAATTTCCTCAAACTACGTACGCTAAGTTTATGGTACCTACATATGACAATGTACTTAATTTTTATCGATTAGAAGCTACGTAGGACTCGGTGGACGCCTTCGAAAATTGATTACGTCACACTGTTTGGTGCGGGAATCTCTAGGTGGCGTCTCCGATCGTATTTTCTTTTCGCGCGTGTTCTCGCTTAAGCGTCGCCCCGCACTAAAAGTGGTGTTTTTGGGGCTGCGAAATTGTACTTTACTAATACGCGAATAATTAATTTGCTCTTTAGTGTCATTAGGAATGTACATAAAAACTTAGAAATACCCGAAAGGAATCACGTGCGCTCTTATTTATTTACTTATTTTGCTTAGAGTGTTGCACCTTTCGTCGACCACACAAAGCTGGTGAAGTGGGGGATAGAGAAGCTAAGAGTGGATAAAAAAGCCAAATACAGCAATTACATGGTGGAGGCGAGTAAATGCATAGTAAAACATAGTATAGTAAAGCGACGACATGGAAAAGTGCAGTGGTGGCGGGGAGGAGTGATGCCAGGTTGAGGAGAAAAAAAAACGAGGGGAGGATAAACATATATATGTATATGATTTATTATAAGGCAGAGATATCAGCCTGAGCTAAGTCGATCTAGCCTGCTACTTTTAAGGTTAGTGAAGCTTAGCTACGTATAGTATACCACAAAAAAAGGGTGGGAAAGGAAAGTGATAGCGTGAGAGAATGGGGAAACGAGGGGAAAAGGTGAAGCATGTTCATGTGTAGCATTGTTCGTCTGTTGATCAACTGAAATCACCTAAAGCAGCACCCTGATCAGCGTGTCGCAAGTTGATTGCTCCCTTCTCGTATTCGTGGTCTTGGATTGATTGCCTCGTCGTGACAGAGCCCTGTTATATGAGCTAACAGCTGGTTCTGTATCAGTGCACGAAAGATAATATCGTCAAGGACGTGTGGGTAGTCCGTTATGTTCGCCGCGTGGTTCATGTGAGACTCTACAATCTTAGTGCCCCACATTCTTTGCGCAGCGAGCACTGTTCACGTAGAAATATGAATTTATTGTACTTAGGTGCATGACCCTTGACGATTGCCTGTTCCCGAGATGATGTGCTACTACGTGTGACTAAGCCTATCGAACCCTGCTAACTTAAAGAAACCCGACTTGGCCTAGTGTTTATAAAATTTTTTGTGTGTGACCCCTTAATTGCGTTACATCTATCTTATTTGTTTTGTTTTTGTTTTCCTGTCCTCTTTCATTTTCTTTCCTCCTATCTTCAGTTTCTCTTCCTTTTCTCTTCCCTTCCCAATGAAGCAGCCAGGCATTGTGCCCTTCTAGGTGGCATTGGTCAGCTGTCCCCACCCTATTTCCTCTAAATCTTCGTGTTTTATGTGCATACAAAAATAAATAAGCAAAAGAATAAACAAATAAATATATAAATGTCACGATAGAGACAACAAAACTCTTTTGTAACCGCACGAACACAAGCGCCGTGTTCGTGTGTTAAAGAACTGCCGCCTGGATCGGCGCGGGCGGAAGTGTTTCTCCGGCCGTTATATTCGGTGCGCGCCCCATTGAAAAAAAAAAATGTAATTTGAGAAGTTCCGACGCGGGCTGCGACGCGGCGCTCTTCTCCCACATACCTTAGGGTTCCTCGATGCGCGCGCCCCCTTTTGCCGCTTTCGCGCATCGAGGAACTCTAACGACGCCGACGACGCCGCGCTTTAGTAACCTTGGCCGTGCCGCAGACATGCTTGGAGAAATGCACTTTGTCCAGGCATCTCTTGCTTGAACGTGGTCACTGGAATCAAGATACAACAATATGTATTCTTAATTGGGCTTGATACAGTGAGCGTTGTTCTCTGTAGAATGATATGATTGAGACAGAGCCAAGCAGCGTAAGGTAATTTCATGTGGCGCAGCTGTTCGCAAATTACGCCTCCACGATACATGCATTAGGCTGACTACGTGATCTGCCACGCTTTTCATTTTTTTTGTTTTAGTGATCTTTTCTCCCATTGCCACCTGAATAGGTGCGTATCAATTCAGGGGGCCTTGTTCTCTTCAAAAGAATGCATTTTGTCGTTGCCGACCTTGCATAGCTACGTTATGCAGTTCAGCTCTGTCTTCACATTGCATTGCTGGTAGACGAAAGCATAGTACAGGTAATGCTACAGTAGCTTTCACCTGCACGATGATTGGCGAAATTTTGTTGTGGGCACGACACTTAACATTTCTAAGTTTCCACAATACGACAGAGATGTGAAGGCGACGTTATTATCCAAGCGCAGGCCGCATGTAGGCGAATATGAACGTGAGAATGATGGGCGACGCTGTAGTCTCCAGCGAATTATAGGGCGCCAGGGATCTGTCACTCCATGACCAAAGTACTTCCTTTCCCTTAGCTGAAACTTGTCGTTTTAAAGCGCGACACCATTAAGGAGCTTGTTTCGCAGAAATTATGCTGCCGGCGTCTGTGTGTGAGCGGAAAAGCTGCGTTGGCCATGAGCGAAAATTTGAGGTAGATGCACTGAAGATGGTATTTGCATTTCATCCTTCATTACGGTAAAGTGTAGGTATCCGCAGAGAGGGGAACGCTTCGTGGTGATGATTGGCCGGGCGATGGTGTGTGTGTGTGCGTGTGCGTGTGTGTGTGTGTGTGTGCGTGTGCGTGTGTGTGTGTGTGTGCTCTTCCGTGTGTGAGTATGTGCAAATATGTGTGTATGTGAGCACGCTCGTGTGTGTGTGCGTGTTCTTTTGTGTGTGTGAGTGCGTGCGGATGTGCGTGCTCTTCCGTGCATGAGTGCATGCGTGCGTATGCGTGTGTGTGCGCGCACTTGTGTGTGTGTGTGTGTGTGGGTGGGTGGGTGAGTGCGCCCGCGTTAAGTTGCTCCACATCTAAAATCAGTGTTTTAAATTTTACACAAAGCCCCTTTAGACGGCAAGTAGCATGCACTACATTTATTTGTATTTGTTTCATTTGATACGGTGTCACTATTCTTCTACGTGTGAAAAAAAAACACCTCCTAAATGTACTTCAAACGCTAATCAACGCCTATGGCTGTAAGAAAATTAACACTGCTTCCGCTCAGACATAACTTCCCACAGAGTTGCGAGAGGCCAAACTAGACTACTTCGGATAGGTGCACATTTGCAGGAAGCTCCGCTCTCGTAGCTTTTTCTTCATAACTGAAAAAAGTTGTCTGCCAGTACAACAAGTAAGCTTGCACATTGAACGCATCAGTACCCCAAGGTATCTCCGCCAACCTTCACGGTGCAGCTGAGCTATACCCTTCAGATCGTCTTGCCCTTCTGAAAGCGGTCAATAAAAAAAAAATCAATTGGTTCAGTTCGCTCTCCTTTGTGCTTTCTACTCATGTGCTGATGAGGAAGTCACCAACATTTCTTCTGAAAACTGGCTCACGGATATCTTCGCTTCGGTCACTATCATCATGACTGGAGCTGGGGCACGAAGAAAGGGAAAAAATAAAGCGCCAGTCACCATCGATTCTTTTATTTGTTTTATTTGAGGTGGTTGGGGGGCGAAGAAAGATGAGATGCACAGCTAACCCGCGGTCTGTGGTTTCTATAAAGCGACATCTTCAAGCTCGACAAACCATCGCGCATAGACAGCAAAGGAAACGATGGGTAATAGGCGGAGTGGTCACGCCACCTTTGCAATGAGACGGCCGGAGGAACACCGTCGCGCGCACCAATCTAGACGGCCGTGGTTAAAGTCTTCGTGTTACTGTTGGGCCGTTTTCTTAAATAGTGCGTCCGTATCGACTCGCCCGGCTGTCAGTCCTACTTGGCTCAGTACATGAAGAGTTAGAAGTGAGAGTGAGGGTGAGGAGGGGAAAGAGGAAAGGAGAAAATAATGCTGGATTGCGAATGAATCCCCGCTTCTTGATGAAAAAAAATCGCCAGGCTTGCGCGAAAGGCGCAGCACAGTCACAGTGAAAACTAGAAGAGCAGCCTTTCACAGCCTTTTCTAAACAATCATTGGGTAACTGCTGCATGCACACTTACCGAGTACCCATAAGGCATTAATAATCATTATTTCTGGGTAGTAGACCGGCATTCCCTGTGCTATCCTTCGTCAATCTTCTGAGAAGCGTGGTATCCGCTAAACACTCGCAAATTATTTTGTGTCAATAGTTCATGTATCGGCTCAAGACGATGAGGAATTACGGCTGAAGTGGGTATATGCGTCAAATTTAATAGGTGATCAAGAACAAGCTTTTGTTATGGGTTGAAATATTGGACGACGCAATTGTTGCGCTATTCGCATTGTGTGACTCCTGGTTGTTCCTTTGATGTTCTAAAACGCTTCATTACTCATATTAACGCGATTCCTTTCACGACATCAAGCCTGCCTAAGGCAAGTTTGTGAACGAGTCCCAAGCACCAGCGTGGTTCACTGGTAGAATACTGGGCTGGCCCGCCGCGGACCCGGGTTTGAGCCCCACTGTGTCTTTGGTGTATTTTGCTAAGTTTTTTTCTTACTTCGCGCTATAGTGGTTACGAACACCAGCGGTGGCGGTGGACAACTACGGCGCCATGCGTGACCCGACTTGTGATCTCATAACAGCTTTCGCTGTAAAAAGCCACCCAATTTCTGTCTGCCTAATTGGCGACCCGGCGCAGGGCCTTGTAGGAAATGGGAAAAGGGGATAAGAAGAATAGTAGAAAGATAAAATTAAGAAGAGCGATCACTCGCAGCACAGGAGTGGCAGAAAGAAGAGATAGGAAAGATGAGGGACATGGTCAAAGGATTCCGAAGATGGGGCACGCACGGCGAGAGCCACACGGCGTCAGGAGATCGCGGACGGTGGGCCGATCGGCGAGAGCAACGCAGGCGTCGAAGATCGCAGACGACACAACCGTTCAGCAAGGAATCCACCAAGCGAGTGCATGAATGCATCTATAGCAAAATATCGTATCAAGGGGAGGGAAAGAGAACTGAGCGTGCGAAGTGACCTGAGGATGAGCAAGGAGGGTACATCGTATATAGTCACGCATAGTATAGCAAGAGGCGGGAAAGAATAGTGTGGTTAAGGAGGACAACTGGGTATTGACCTCCAAGGTAGTGTCCGTGGGAGATTTCTTCTTTGTGTTGTTGAACAATAAAAATTCGCCACGTGCACGTCAAGTAAAAGTGGACTGTGGGTCTCTGTGTCCAGACGGAGTTTTCTGTCTTGGACTGCCCATTAGCAGCGATTGGCATGTTCCAGTACGGACCAGCCGTGGTGGTCTATGTTGCTAAGGTACTCGGCTGCTGATCTGCAGGTCGCGGGATCGAATCCGGGCTAAGGCGGTTGCATTTTCGATTGAGACAAAAATGCTGTAGGCTAGTGGACTTAGATTTAGGTGCAGATTAAACAACCACAGGAGGTCTAAATCACCGGAGCTCTCCACTACAGCATCTCTCATAATCATATGGTGGTTTCGAGACGTTAAGTCCCCCATATCAATCAATGTTCCGGTAGGAAACACCGATCTATCACGCGCTTTGCGTCTTCCCAAGTTTCTCTCTGGTGCAACGCCGCAATGAGTGACAGCGTCAACGGCGCAGGCACTGTAACCGTTAGCACCCGCTGCTTCGCATCTACACATGGTTTCCTTCAGTGGGAGATGGCGTATTTTTTTTATTCTACTCGCCGCGTAAATGGGTCAGACTGAAAAGCTGAACGGTGCTTGTCCTTTGTCATTCTCGCATGCTCGCGCCCAGAGAATAAGGGGATGACGTAGACGACGGAATTGTCCTATGTAGATGGTAGTGCTGTGATGTCGGTTCTCTACGTAGATCACTGTGCTCGGACATCGCCAACAGCAGTATGTGACACGACGCAAATTACTTGACACATCTGTACTTTGTGCAATTTGTTGCTTGAAAAGACGAATAAAACTTGGCAGAAATAATGAGACGCATCCTCCATTTCGCATGAATTCGCGTCCCCGCGGTGCCCCTCGGTTTACTCATCGAGCAGATGCCAGCCCTGAAAATTAAAGTAAGGTTCTGGCGTGTTCGAGCACTCATTATGCTCATTTATTCTACCGCGTTATAATAAACGTTAATGTTGCTCTGGCTTGTGATACAACCGCTCTCGTGCCAGTGAAATGTCGTAGTTTTCATGCTCGGTATGTTGCAAGCCTGGTGATCAGCGAGGCAGTAGACCACACAATAGCGCTGGTCAGCAAAACAACGCCGCCCGCTGCTCGGGCACTTGGGCTTGCTCGGGCTCATAATGCGCACGTGCCCAGGCGTGCGCATGACATGTTCCTCTCACTCAGTTGTCGTAGAGGGTAGGGAAGAAATTTAGCTTGCGAAGGCTACGCGGGGCGAGCGGCAAAAGTTCGAGCTCGCCTCCTCACATCGTGGTTTCGCGCCGCTTCACAATACCGGTTTTCTAAGTTCGTAATGAACCAATTGAAAAATTTCTTACGACATAGCGTTCATCGGACACACAACTGCCACCATCTTACTATAATTTTTTATGGGATCTTGTGAGGAGCCCCTTAAGCCGTAATTAGTTCTTGAAAAGGTAACAACCACTGGTTTCGTTTTCTGAATTCGTATAATACTTTCTTCAATTCCACTAGGTTGCACATCTTATCAACTTTATTACTTTCTAGTGCCTGTCTTTTTGTTTTACGCACCTCTTTTACCAGTTAGTTATTTACACCTATTTCGTTCATATTGTCTGACCACCTTTACTGCTTTCAATCCATTTACTCTTCACCCTATAGTGTTACCAGCTTGTTCTTTTATTAGCTGAACAGAGGGCCTTCCTCTTTAGTTTCGTGCTCTTTATCGCCATACTAGTGTTTGTGGATTCAGCCTGATATTATTGACAAAGAAGAGCGTACAACTCATCGTCACAGACAAGGGCAGACTTTACTAGGACAGCGCTGCTGCTCACTGCCAAAACGTTACTCTAGAGCAGTGCTTCTCAGCCATGGATGTTTCAGCGACCCCTTGTCGACCAGCGGAAGTGATGAAGGACCCCTTGAAGGTAGAAAAGGGAAGAGGAGTCATAAGTTAACTCAACATGCAGCGTGAAATAGGTACTTTTTCCTTCACAAAGAATGGTCAAACTAAAGTGCAACGCAAATTCGATGTTAACAGCTTGTCAGTAGGTTGTGCAGTCTCCAGCCGCATCGAACCTGTCTGAAGCTATGTTTGCTCGTCAAGTAGACAAGACTAAAAAATTGTGCCATCTCCCGCTAAAGGGAACCATGTGTAGATGCGAAGCAGCGGACGCTAACGCTTACACTGTGGTGACGCTGACACTGTCGCTCATCTTGGCATTGCACAAGAGAAAAACCTGGGGAGGTGCAAAGCACGCAGCGATTGAGCGGTTTTTTCTACTGGAACATGCCAATCGTTAATAATGGACAGTGAGAGACAGGAGACTGATTGGACACAGGAACCTGCAATCCGCTTTTAGTTAGGGTGCACGCTGAGAATTTCTATTGTTCAACAACGCACAGGAGAAATCTCCACCGGCACTACAATGGAGGTCAAGATCCAATGCCCATATATACGAGGTGGCCAGCAAAAGGTTGTGCAGTGCGAACAGTTTTTTTTTTTCATCAAGAAACTCGCTAGTTAACGCTGCCTGCGTCGGCATTGCAAGGCGACAGAGGGGAGGGGACGCGCATGCGCAATGGCGGTATAAACGCTGCCGGGAGGAATGCCTAAAAGGGAGGGGGAGCAAGCGTAGGTTAGCAGACGCTCCCTGCGTCGGCGTTGCGAGGCAAGAGCAGAGAACGAGAGAGGGAGAGTGTACGAGAGGAAAGCGAGGGGAGGGGACGCGCATGTGCAATGGGTGAGTTGAAGCTGTTGAGAGGGTGGCCTAGAGGATAGAGATGAGGAGCGAGCGCAAGCAGGCGGTAGGAGATAAGTGGAGAGAGTAACGCTCAGTTGTAGGAGAGAGGGATGGAGGAGAGTCGCGCAGGCGTAGTGTGAGTGCGGACACCACTGACGCCGCGAGACATTGGCCCGAGCAAAAGATACTTCGCATCTAAAAAGTATGATCAGGTGCATGTGTCGTAGGAAACTGCAACAAATGCTTTACAACCATTTCATGAAAAAGGGGAACATAAATCAGCTCTGCCACAGTGCAAATAAGTAATACAGTGAAGCAAACGAAAATTTGAAGGGGCCGCTGTCACGGGACATGGTGTACGACATAGCGTGCCTTAAAATAGGAAAGAAACGAGTTTTTTTTTTTTGAGGTTATAGGCCGAGCATTTCACACTTTCTTAGAATACATTATCACATAAAAAGTTAGAGGGACAGTTCACTCCGAGCATGTGCTCAGCCTGCAGTGCAGGTTGTCGCCTCGCGTCACAGGCCCCACATCACCCTTCACAGTTTTGTTTGTCTCACGGAACATTGTTTCTCCATGCGCCGCAAAAACATTACCACGTTATGACACGTGTGCGCTCGTCGCTACTGAGTCACCGCGACACTCGAAGCACCAACCTCTGCATAGCGGAAAGAATGGGGGATGGTGTATTTGAAATTCAGATAAGATATTATTACGGAAGCAGCATGCGTCTAATACTTCCTTTTATGTGCTTACGTCACAAAGAGAAGCACACGTGCTGATTGGAACTCGTAAACTAAAATTCTGTCTGTGCCTTATTCTGTTGCTCAGTGTTTCCATAAGCTGCGCAATGACCACAACAATGATGGTGCGAAAATAAGGGATTGTGTATTTCAGATTCACATAACTACAGCAGTGATTATTATCTTCTACGCATTTATTTAACTTAGGAACACGTTGCAGATGGGCCAGTAAGAGCAACTTTTTAATTTTCAACGTTCAGAGCGTAATTCAGATTCCATCGGTCCTACAGTCCACCTGTTTTATATATGTGAAGACTTGAGCATTGCTGATTGTTAACGTGTTGTCAAGATTTTGCTCACCTCAGCCTCCCCAGGTCATACCGAGCATGCGCGTTTGGATATTTTAAGTTATTAACGCTTTCGTTGAGCTAAACTATGCGATGTGCCAAGAACCCACGGTGAATGTATCCCATTTTGCAATTTTTCCTTCCACCACTCACTGGCTTCGCCATCAGCTGGGAAAGGCGTCAGTGGAAGGTTCACCCTTGTAATCGCTTTAATTATGTCAAGGGGTGTTGAACCTACGACATGAATGACAAGTTTCAAGATCTGTTCTAAATGTTAAAGCGCGCTCATGTGCGAATGACATATGTTATGCTGTTTAAGAATAGTTACACCTACACCATAATTACACCCCGTCAGGATTATCGACGCGACGCATGTTTTCAGTGAGTCGGTGTGAATGTGAACATCATATTCGCAACTCCAAGTGAGCGCTTGCCACCTAGCGGCCGTGCCTGGAAACGGAGCTAACAAGGTCACTTTAAAACGAGATATTTTACCATGATAGAGTGTACTGGAACTTTGTACATTGTAACCATGTTGCACGTGTTCAGAACCAGCCGCATAGTTTATTTTCGCCATGCCATACGCGTGGGCCCAAAAAAGAATAAATCGATGCCCAACAACCATTGCAGCGTGCCGCATTGTGTGGCATCGCGGTGGAAAGATGGCAATTAACGTATGCTTCAATCACTTTCCGAATGATGCAGACGACGCCCGATAGAGAACGGCGCAATTCAGAAACTTGCGCATTGGAAAGAAGGTGATGGACACTACCGTAGGTTGTTTCAATGCAATTCGCTCACGACAACTTAATTCTCCTTGGTGAGTATAAGTGCACTATTACTTAGCGTATGTGCATTCTTATCAATATTCTGGCTTCCCTAGGCGTGGAGTATAGTTTCGTTTAAATAAGCAAGCGCTTTAGGAAATTTAATGCGTTAACTGTGTCACTGTATTTTTCGGATGTGCTTGTTTTTTCTGCGCAAGTTGTAGTGCTACCAATTCTCAAATTAAGCGGCTATAATCTTTCCTTCCGAACATTTTCGATTTTGCAAGTCTTTATACTTACACGTGCGCGCGCGCACGAAAAGGTTACGCGTGCGTGTATGTTTGTTCGTGCGCATATATATCACGTCCGTGCATTTGCAGCGTGCGTAGTGTGCGTGCATATATCTGCTTTGAATATCAACCACTGCCAACACGAACAAGCGAGAGTTCGGAAGCGCATGACCTTATTTATTAGAAAGCTAGTAACATATTGGTCGGCGAACGAAAAGAAAGAAGCACTCCTATTACAATCGAAACTACGATTTGCCTTATCTCCAGACACACTGGCCCAGACATAGCTTCGTCCTGTAACCAAGTGAACGGCATGCGTATTCAGCGTCTTACGCGACAGCGAAACTCGATGGGATACGTGAAATCGGCAGCATAAGTCGCAGCGTTGTTAGCTCGAAAACTGTTATACGGCCTTGACTGCCGCATCCAGTGTAGGAACGCAACGCAAAAGTTCTAGCCCTTTGGGAGAGGCCCGCTACACTTAGGCAGTTGGCTTCTTCAACCTCGGACTCGCTAGACAGGTTGTTCAACTTGAAGTAAATATGATGCGGTTCAGCGAAGCGGCTCGATGTTCGCGCGCCCAGTGCAACTATTTCCGCTGTTTCGCCAGTCAAATTCTTTATCTCGGTTAGAATGGGGTGGTCCGCGGCTACCACCCTTTCGCTTTCGACGAAGGATTGCAATCCGACGCCACAATCAAGAAACTTCACAACAGCGCCGAGCGAATGTGCCGCGTTGACCCCATTAGGCACAGCCATGCTTGCTTTTGGACCAGTGCGGCCAATTCACACGGAGAGTTATCTGGAGTTCCTAATTAGCGTACTTGCCCCAAGTAGGAACGAAAAGAACACACCTACATTTCTTGATGCTTGGGACAAGAAAGACTCTTGTTGGCCCAGAAGCTGGCGCATTCGGTGAAGTAGTTGCGAGGGACGCTGGTAACCGAGCTCTTCGTGAGACGGGAGTTGTTGCAGCCTGCTCTGTTCGGACGCCTCAAGACATTTCAGGGCGGTGCTCTTTAGTTCATCGTAAGCCTTTTCAGATGAAGGGGAGGCGAGCATATTGTCTATAGCGACAGTGATGTCAGGTGGCAGTGCTGTAACGTCGTGGAAGCATTTCGTCTCCTGCGATGTAATGCGGCGAAGCAGGAAGCAGGCTTCGACTTGGCTGGCTAAACCACAACCCCTAAGGTTTTTGGGCCAGAAATGAGGACGCTTTAACTCCGAGGCGTCGGTTGGGAATCAGCTTGAAGTGCTTGCCTCGTCTGTCACTGCTGCAGTTTTTTCGAACGTCAGGGTCACCACTTAGTAGCGTACTTGCCCTATGGTGAACCGGACGTGATTCGACCATCGCAACCTTGTGATCTAGAGTCCGAAGTTTACGATGGTGTAGGTATGTTCTTTTCGCTCGTACTTGGGGCAGGTACGCTACACTACCGCAAATAGTAGGCACTACCATTTTCCAGCGTCAATGCTCACATGATATTAAAATAACAAAAAAGCAAGGGTGTGTAGTACATTTAGAATCACATACTGAGCCACAAAGATGCCCTAGTAATCGCATCTTTGCTATTCGCAATAAACAAATTTAAAAGATACTTGTGACATCCCAAGATTCTTATAAATAAATAGCTTATAGACTATATTAGTTGTATATGTCAGTTAAGAAGCTATGTGGTGCAACTTGTAGTGAATTTCTAGATATGCCAACCGACTAAAGTCGACGCTGTTGAGGCGTTTATTTTAGTCCGGCTTGATTTGAGTAATGAAGAGTATTAACCTTGCTAAAAAAAGAAAAGCGAGAGGCAAAGAAATAAATTTGAAAGTACGTGCTGTGCCACGTGCTCAATGTGTTCCAACAGAATTGTTATATAGGACAGAACCACGCCGAATAGCGGGGACTCACCTTCGAAATTCGCTCGAATACGAGCCTTATTGGAGCGGCGATCCTGCCGAAGAAACTGGCGACTGCTCCCATGCGTTGGCTTTCCGTGAACAGGTTGCCAAACAACACACACCGGCCACCGGAAGTCGACGGCCTTCCTGTTACACCTGAGAACAGATAAAGGCCGAAAAGAAAGAAGCGTCTGTTTCGCGCTCATAATGCTTCAACGTTTTTTTATTTCTTTTTTCACGTGACCAATATATACCACCGGCATTAAAAGTGGTCATCCTGTAATGTACGTGGATGGTTTAGATAGACGTAACCCGGAAGTACGGCTTTCGCCGATACACTCTAAACAACACGAGCAATAGACGAATGCCGGCGCAGCAAACCTGTGGTTAACGGGCTGCTTGTGTGGAATAATCGTGGCCCCGCGGCGTCTAATAAAGGCGATAGGAACACCGACAGTGCGGCTGCACTCAAGCAGGGGGCGGAAACTCCCTACACCTTCGATGCATTCGCCCGCGCATGCTGATACGCAGTGGCAGCGCCGCGTTTACCCCTGGTGGCTGCCAGAGATCCTACTAGAAATAAATCACGAACATAAGATTTTATTATGACGTCACTGGTGAGGCCACCAACTAGAGGGAAAGTACAACAACCAAGGGGAGTAGGATTCCACGGAAGTTCTCCTCATGCCCATGCTCGTGCGCCCTTTCAGGTCCGCTGGCCGCTTGGGCGATGAGGGCCATTCGTAATTTTAAAAAAAAATTTGTTCGTGTTTTCTGAAGAGGCAAAAGTTAAGCTGACTGATTTCTTAGTAAGACAAAACTCGATCAGCACAAAAAATGAACTTCTTTATTGCACGTGTTGTATAAAAAACAAACATACACGTAATGGGAAAGTGTCGATCTATAACAGCAGCTTTAATTTACAACTGACATACGGACATAATAAGCAAACGTTGAGCCCAGAATATCCAAACTATTGCAAAAATGATCAAGAATCACGAGTAGGACACGTCGTATTTCACTAAATCAGGTTTGTTATGACGGCGCACATATAGTTTTCTTACAGAACTTGAGTACCAAATGAGACCAAAGATCACAGGAACGGTGAGGCTTAAAGCCATCAGAAAATTTTCAAGAGGGAACGTCGCTGGAAACAGTGTTTCGGCAAGTTGACTTGTCTTCGTCAGGGGCAACAGCGTTGCTTAGACGAAGAAAAGCTCACTTGTCAGAATGTTGGCTCCATCAACATTCCCTGCAACAATTTCTAGAAGCATTTAGTCAATCGCATGCATTTGAGTGACACTATTAGAAGAAATGGCTCACAAAGTTCGAAACCATGGCTACATAATTTTATGAACAGGAAGGAGCTTACAATTGCTTGACATGATTTGAACTGCATGCCAAAATTAAAAGAAGCAAAAAACTATGTAACCAAGTCGACACAAATGCAAGTCTTCCACTAAACTCATTTTTCCAACAGCAGCTTGCCTGCCGTCTTCCCCAATCAGTCTAGCGATACTGCATTTATGTCAGTCCAGTCAGGCTTGCATATAACTGGGTTTACTAATACGTACTCAGGCAAAATTAATAGCTGCTCAAATAATGAGTCCAAATACTTGTCCTCACCCTGACAAGTATTTGTCACCATGACAAAAAAAAACCTGAAAAAACTTCGCGGAACTGGAATTCCCAGAATTGACACACCGCAGAGCCGCGGAAAACATGTGTTGCCCGATTTAGCCATCTTCGTCGAATGCACAGTTCACTTGCTCGGCATAGCTCACTGCGGCTTCCAACCTCTGCCTGCCACAACTTGCTGTCTTTATTTTTCCCGTAGTTTGCACGCCCACCGAGCGAGATAACTGAGCGTGATCCGACTTATATTATCACTAAGCGACTAGGGAGAAGGTGCGGAGGCAAACGCTACAAACTCAAGTCAACCACTTCCCACGCTTCACCTGATTTAAAATTCACAAAATTAAAACTGAAAAAGCCATATAACCAAATGAAATCCGTGTTTACAGTGGTGTCGGATTTTCTTATTTGTAAAAATCTCTGAAAGTCCACAAACATGAACCTTCACATCAATCTCATTCCATTCAAGCAGATCTTAGGATGCCCGGCAACCACTACGAGGGCGCATGTTCTTTGAAACCGTAACTAGCGCTGAGTTTCCGGGACTTGGCTCAAGCACCAGCACCGTACACAGAACATCGCAGAAAACCTACAACGTTTCAAGGACGTGAACCTCACGAAACTCCCACAATTCTTGTAGCTCCCTCCAAGGAGTGCCGAGGAAGCTCGTATACCTTCGTGAAATAATTTATTTTAGGGTGGTTTAGAACGTTGTAGCTTTGCATTTGAGAAGCCATCATGAAGATGCGACCGCCAAGTAACCTAGTAAGCAACGATGGCAAGTATATATAGCCCACATTAGCACTCAATATGTCGAAGCTGATCAAACGATTTTTATGGCTACAAGCAAGAGAATGGAAGGACTTCTCGCAAGCCAACTAAATTTGTTGGACCGAAAATGCGGTAGCCTAACCACCTACACACTTAAAAAAAAACTTTCTAGCTGACGTTGGTCTTGGTGAAGAATAAGAATGTTTGACAAATAATAATGTTCCCTACCCCACCGACCCACCCCACAAAAAATCCACTTTAACTAAAGCTTAGGAAAACGCGATTGTTTACTTCTGTCAATACGAGTAAGGCTACTTCTATATTTCTTTTTTTGTTTCAGTCTGTGTTAATGGGCACCAAATCAGCTTTTAGATAAAATATAAATGACCTGCCAAAGCCGGTATATAACGAAAAAACGAGGGCGCTGACCACAAAAGAATAAACAAGGCATTCACGTTCCAATGCCCTGAACAGGAGCCTTGTTCACAATTTTTATAGCCATTATTCACGAGTAATTGTCGACGTTCGCACATACAGATGCGTGACATTCGTAATTGCCTTACACCGACCTGGGCTACTTATAAAAGAGTCTAAATGAGATATTTAGAAAAATATCTCATTTAGATATTAGAAAAAAATATTTAAATCGGGCTCGTTGGTACATGCTTACTGAAACACAATAATACGCATAATGTCAAGGATGAAAAATATAAGGGCAGAGCAGCAAGGGTGTCACTCGCAACTAACTTTATTCTCAGAACATCAGCGACATATATAACTGTAGCAACCATGCGCGCATATATCACCTCACATGCTCGGCATAAAACAATCAATAAGATTGACAAAAAAAAATAGGATGACGGAAAAAACCCCTAAACAAAAATAGATACAAATAAATTAAGTTTACCACCAAGTATAGAGCAACAGATGTATCACTAACACACGCATATTTTTTTAATGTATAGTATACTTCCATCATTACACGTGCCAATGTATCATTACTCTTTCCAAGAACGGATGCATTGAAAAACCCAGGCTCACACTTGCAGTGACCACAATGCACCCAAACAAATGTGCCGAAAGCTTACTCTTCACAGAAAGTTATGCTTCCTAATCCTTTCGGTTATGCACCGGCCTGTCTGGTCGATATAAACAATACCGCAACTAAGCCAGATCTCGCACAACACGCCAACCAAGCAGGTGACATGCGGCCTTGCGTGCCTCTTCCCACACGGGGAGGGCCTTGGGGCAGTACAACTTCGCGGGCACAGGCTATCGCCAACTTGTGGGTTGCCTTAAATTTTCGTCCTTGATTTTTCGTCCTTGTATTTCAGTATACAAATGTATACTTAGATTTTTTTACATTGTGCCAAGTTGTGTCATGTCAAGTGGTGGTCAAGATATTTGCAGGGGCTGTTCCTTTTGTTATCCTAAGTAGGTGCGGCTTATACCTATTACATGGTGTTGACAGAAAAACGGGTGGATTATTCCAACATGTAATAAATATTAAACATTTAGGGATTGCTGTAGAGTAAGTGCTTAATAAAGCACGTTGCTAGGGTAGTTGGTTCTCACTGTGCAAAGGTAACAACACAACACGAGGCGTGGCCTTATTACCTTATACTTACAATACCTTGCAGATGTCCACATTAAAAATTGGAATGCACCGAAACCTCCCATAACCACTGAATTATTAATAAACTTATTTACAGCTGCAGTCGAAAGCGAACTGCTTGGCTCACAAATTGCACTAACGACAATAAAACATCAATAAACCCGATAACTGATGAGTTTGTATCATGTTATAAAATAGACTTGCTGTTTTTTATGATTGTAATATTTTAGGTTACACATTCTTCAATGAGCTTATTGTTCATAAATAACTTGAATAACTTGAATAACTTGTTCAATAAAAAAGCGTACTTGTTGACCCTATGTCTTCTTACAAATGTATAATTTATCTTTTTCCATCTGCTTTTAGCTGTAATCTAGTTCATGTTTGCGTTGTAAGTAAATTGTTTGATTTATTTATTTTATTTATTTAGGTACCCTCAGGGCCAGAGACATTAGAGAGGGGAGTGGGTTACGATAGTTACAAACATAATATAAAACAGAGCAAAAAAAAGGTATAAACACAACAAAACCAGGAAAATGCAATGTACTTCAGTGTTACACGTTATGCAATGTTAGCTAAAGGAGTTTTAAAAAGTTGGTGGTCCGAGATTGTTGCCGTCAGTGCGGGTAGGTGGTTCCATTCCTGTGATGTATGCGGTATGAATGACTGGGAAAAGAAGTTAGTTCTGCAGGACGGCAAGCCGACTTTATAGACATGATTTATGCGAGCTGAAATGTACCGAGGAGGCAGAATGAGTTCGTTTCGTAGCTGGCTGTGATAGAAAAGCTTATGGAAAAGACAAAGGCGAAGGATTTTTCTATGAGATGATAAGGGAGGTAATCCGAGGCTGGATTTCATAGTGCTTATGCTGGCAGTCCTGTTGTAGTTAGAGAATATAAAACAAACAAAGTTATTTTGAACCATTTCAAGTGAGTCTATTAGATTTTCTTGGTTAGGATTCCAAACTGATGTAGCATACTCCAGTTTGGAGTGGATAAGCGTCTTGTAGAGAGTTAGGTTTAGTGTTGAAGGAACCTGTGAGAAATTTCGACGTACGTAGCTGAGCATGCGATTAGCGTTATTAATTACGTACGTGGTATGCACGGACCAAGTGAGGTCGGTAGTAATATGTATTCCAAGATATTTGTAAGTGCTGACAGATTCCAGTGGAGCATCGTTCAGATAGTAAGTGGGCAATATACGGTTAGTTCTAGATACGCGAAGGAACTTGCATTTGTTAGTGTTGAGTTCCATTACCATGTTTTACACCACACAGAAATAGCGTTAAGATCGGATTGAAGGGTTAATAGGTAATTGTCATTAGATATTTCGTGAAAGAGGACGCAGTCATCGGCAAACAAGTGAATGTGAGAAGTAACAGATAAAGGTAAGTCGTTAATGTAAATAAGAAAGAGCCGGGGAGCCAGGACAGATCCTTGAGGGACTCCAGAAGAGACGTTCGTTCAGGGTGAGACGTTATCGTTAGCTAAAACAAACTGAGCGCGGTTAGAAAGGAAACATTCAAGCCAAAATAAAAGTTTTGGATCAAGATTAAAATTTTGTAGTTTGTGAAGTAACAACTTGTGACATACTTTATCGAAAGCTTTGGAAAAGTCTAAAAAAATGCAATCAGCGATGGATGAATGATCAAGAATGATGTTTAATCCATGGGTGGAAGATGCAAGTTGAGTCTCGCATGAATAGTTTTTTCTGAAGCCGTGTTGACACTTGGAAAAAGACTAGTTAGATTCGAGAAAACCTGCCAGCTTGGAATATAATATGTGTTCTAGTATTTTACAAGGTATGCTGGTTAGCTAGATAGGCCGGTAGTTAGACGGTGAATGTTTGTTACAAGTTTTAAACAGTGCAGTTATCTTTCCAATCTTAAAGTCGACGGGGAGACAGCCTTCATGAAGCGATTGTTCGAATATCTTCGTTAGTATGATTGAACAATAAGAGCTGGTGTTTTTCAAAAATTTAGGACTAGTTGTATCACACCCAGGAGACGAGAAAGGCTTTAAAGACTTGATTACACTTTCAACACCAACGTAGTCAATAATAATAGGAGGCATGGGTGGGTAGTCACAATGGGGGGTGGTCGGAACAGGGGCGTCTGTAGTTGCTGAGAAATTTCTGGAAAAGGCATAATTAAGGGCTTCTGCACACTAATGGGGGGGAATGGTGTTTCCAGCACTGTCAATCAAGGTTAACATTACGCTATGTTTGGTGTTAATAACGCGCCGAAATTTCTTAGGATCAGTTAGTAACATATTCGGAAGCGTAGTGTTAAAATAGCAATATTTCGCATTTTTTAGTGCGGTGGTGTACGCTTGAGAGGCTTTTTTGTAATCGTCCCATCGAAAGATGCAGGAGAATTTTTTCGCGGCCTTGTAAATACGTTGTTTTTTGTTTAGGAGACGCTTAATCTGTATATTGAACCATGGTGCATTTTGGTTGGATGTGATAGTTCAAACAGGAATGTGTTTATTTGTTAGTTGTTTCACTTTATCTACAAAAACGTCCCAGTTAGTTTGAACACTACGACTATCAAACGTGGAGAGGAAACTATCAAGAAATGTGCAAAGTTCATTATTAATGGAGACAAAATCGGCTTTACCGCAGTCATGAATTGTTTTAACCGTTTTTACACGCTTGGGACCGGATGCGTTGATGTTGAACGATAGCAGAGTATGATCGCTTAAACCTGGCAGATGGGTAATGTTCGAAACAAAATCGGAGTGGGACGAAAGCACAAGGTCTAGTGCGTTAGCTACCGACGCAGTAGTTCTGGTAGGTTGCTTTACTAATTGTGACAAGGAAAAAACAGAGCACAAATTTAAGAAATCATTTGCGAATGTGGAAAAGGGGCTGATGGTAGGTGGTTCAGTTGCCCAGGAAATCTTTGGAATATTAAAATCGCCTATTAGAAGCAAAGGAACCGACGGGTGGCGAGACTTGACAATGCTGATAGCGTCGTGCAGTTCGTTGATAAAGGACGGGGATGATGCATGAGGACGATAGCATACACCGACAACAACTTTTCGATGGGAGAATTGGATAATGGCCCATACTATCTCCAGATCTGAAGGAACATGAACACACTGTGATGGTAGGGTTTTCGTAATAGCCAGCAATACGCCGCCCCCTTGGTGGGCTGTTCGATCACATCGGTAAACAGAAAAAGAATGAGCACAGTCGAGTAATTCGTGGTCAAGAATATCTGGATGCAGCCAGGTCTCTGTTAGTGCTATGATATCAGCATTAGTTGTAGTAACGGCAAAATGAAGATTATTGCGTTTTTTTTTAAGAATGCTACGAATGTTGGTGTAAAGAAATGATACGCGATTTAGTTTCCTTCCACTGCCCCTCAGTTTTTCCTAGCTTTCATTGATCGGCACGGCGTGGTTTTGGGGGTTATGGGGCAGGCGTTGTAGGTGCTCTGTTACGCGATTAGTTGAGGGGTCGATGAAGTATTGTTTTTTGTTCATAATCAGCTTGTTGTGCCGGAGTTGGAAGGGTGCGTCGTTTGACTGACTTTTCGCGAAGACCGCAAGTTGATTTCGAGCATGGCGTGTCGCCGGCAAAAAATCTTCGTTCACAGAAATGTCCTTTTCTTTAAGTTTTTTGTGTGCGCAGAGTAGTTTGTCTTTTGTTTTAAACTCGGCAAATTTTACGATAATGGGGCGATGTCTACCTGGGCGAAATGCTCCCAAACGGTGAGCCCGCTCAATGTCGTTTGCGGATAGCGGATCAATTACGCCTGTCAAAACTTCTCTGATGCGGGCCTCAGATTCGTCCCAAGTTTCTTTGCATGTCGGGTACGCCATGAAACAGGAGGTTATTGCGGCGCGACCGGTCATCTTGTTCGTCAAGGCGTGATTGCAAGGATTCAAGCTCTGCTGTTAGCACGCCGACTGTAGAATTAATAGTTGCCACGTCGGCGTTGTGATCGTCAAGAGTTTGTATTTTACCTTCAACGGCTTCCAATCTACTCTGAAGATTTCCAATTTTGTCTTCTATGCTCTTTTGATTGCTCTTGATGATTTTTATATCAGCCACTAACTCCTCTTGACTCTTTGCCGATTCCACAGATCGGGCGTGAACATCTTTTAGGAGATGAAAAATGGCATTCAACTGCTCAGAGGGTTCATCAGGCAAGTTTTCAAGTTGCGGCAGCGCCTGAGAACACGTAAGGGGACCCGGGTTGTCTGACCCGGGTTGTCTGATTGTCTGTTTCTCTCATGGTTTTGTGTAATGTAATAACTGTAAGTCATTTTGCACTTACATTTTTTTTGTGATTTTAACGAATACAATATTGTGTAAACAAATACGTTTTCATATGCCCTCTCTACTATATTCTCTGGTGATGTTGGCAGTATTATTAATTAAAATAAAATATAATAATATTTGGAAGGATGAGGAATGCTGTGGCACGTGAATTAGCGGAGGCCTATTTGATCAGTGCGAAGCTAGATGTCTGTATCAGTGATACGTCAGTACCCCTAAGTAAAGCAGCAGTAGTTTTTTTTTTTTTTTGCGAGCATGAATACATAAACGTGTCGTAACTGGCTGTCCTGCGCACCTGGCTGCACTGTGTAAAAGGGAGTCTTTATTCAAGTAAATCTGGCTGCAGTCTGACAATTTTTCCTGCACCCCTTGATTCTTGGCCTTACGTAGCGTTAACTTTTTCTCATATTTTGCTTTGGAAAATAGTGATTACATTTATTCGAGTGACTTTAATTCTTTTAGAAAAAATATCCTACGTATTAATCCAATTCAATGGCGATGATGGTGTTGCTTGCGATGTTGCAGCTAGCGTAGTTAGCCTGGCCTACATAGCCGGTAATTGTTCAGCCCGAGCATCTTATGAGCTGCAGTGTTGTGTCATTACGTGTTAACCAGGCCGCGTCCGGCAGGAAGGCCATTGAAATTCGTTGAACTCCCCTGCTCGCTGCCTTCAGAAGAAACGACGTCTTCAAATGACTGGTGCCTATGACCACCCCTTCGCAGGCTGCGGACCATCGCGCCTCTTTCCCTGTCCAAGTGCGGACAAAGCCATACAAAATGCTCAATGTCACGGATGTCACTGCAGAAGGTAACACAGTGAGGTTATAAGCGAACCAGCCAACCTTCAATGACCGACCCGGAATGCATGCCGCGGAGCCAGTCCTAATGCTGTACAACGTGTCACTTCTGTTCTAGAAAATCCGTGGCCCACACATGGTTGATGTGGAATATTGTGGGTGGCCTGAAATGATTAAGGAATACATTTTTGTTGTTCTTATAAATATGAACAGCTCTTTCTTTTGCGACATATATCCGTGCGCCGTGTGCTCGGACTTGGGTGCACGTTAAAGAACCCCAGGTGGTCAAAATTTCCGGAGCCCTCCACTACGGCGTCTCTCATAACCATGTGGTGGGTTTGGGACGTTAAACCCCACATATCAATCAATAAATATATCCGTACGTCACCTGCAAGAACATCATTATAATTGCTCTGAATTCAATGCAGCTTAGCAGGCTATTGTTTTCTACTTTAAGAAATTGTTTTTCTGCGAAGAAAACTCGCCTGTGGCTGTAGCCTACCATAGAGGCGAAAAAAAGAGTTAGCTATTGTATTTATTTCAGGTCATAACTTTTGAGAGGTGATTCTAATGCATTTAATACAACACTAAACCAACAACAAGGTAGAATGAAAGTCAAGAGCCGCTTCCTGCTTATTAAAAAAACAGCAGATAGGGGAGTTCGGGAAACCCCAATTGTCTTAATAAAAATTGTGTAACAAACGCACTCATAATTTTGTTTCCGTCGGCGTCCAAATGAAATACATTACCTTGGAAAAGAAGTTCGATAGCGAGATGAATAAGTCACACATCAAGCGCACTGGAGATTGGTTGTTTTGGTCACGAGGCGTTCGCGGAAGGCACGCATTGGTTAAACGGATCTGTATCTACTTCATTCAAATAGGTTCAGCATTCGGCATACGTTTTATTCTTATTATTAGCGGAAACTCCCGTTGAGCCCTGAATTTTCTTAACTGGCAGAAATTTTTGGTTCTTGTTTATTTGAAGTTACTACACTTTCAAGAGCACGAAAATATTTTTTTCTGGGCATCCCATCAGTATACCAAAAAATTGCTCCATCTCACCAGGGCTTAGTGGTTATAAAATGAAATATGGTGAACTATTTATCTATTTTTACCCTCTAATTGCAAGTTATTGTTGTGAAACTAACGTACAGAAGTGCCCCGACGTGGTGGTCTAGTGGCTAAGGTATTCGGCTGCTGACCCACAGGTCGCGGGATTGAATCCCGGATGCGGCAGTTGCAGTTTTGAAGAAGGCGAAAATGCTGTACGCCCCTGTGCTCAGATTTCGGTGCGCGTTAAAGAACCCCAGGTGGTCGAAATTTTCGGAGCCCTCCACTACGGCGTCTCTCATAATCATGTGGTGGTTTTGGGACGTTAAACCCCACATATCAATAAGTGAATAACATACGTACAACAGCCATGTATTAGTTACAGCACCTAAACTGTCTAATTTCAAGTCTTTACGCTCGTGATACACAGCTCCTCATTGCACGTGAATGGCCACCATCTAGTTATTGAACACTTTGGAAGATCCAACATCATAAAAGATTGCAGAATACTGCTTTGCAGCACTATAATTATTTCCGCTCAAGTTTGTAAGGGCACGCTCATTGACCTGCCCTCCCTGCCTTTCCCTCATTTTATTATCTCTCTCACTGAACTGCGCTCCTCGTCGTCATCTTCTAGCTCCATCACGCCCCATAGTTATATTTTATAAAAATAATTAAAAATAATTACGTACTATCTCGCTACTAGACAACTCTTACATAATATCTAAGTGATATGGGCAGGTTTCTCGTCTAGAATAACAAAAAAATGGCAGATTTTACCACAGCTACACATCTGGATTAGCCTGAATGCATTCAGATGTATGAAAACCACGGAGCCCTGCTGTCCTATATTTAGGACATGAAGATTACCCACTTCTGCGGGTGATACGTTAGTGTTAGAGAAGACCCACTATGTATATAGCAAGTTAATTATCTTAGAAAAACATGAAAAAATACGATAGCTACTGACATATTAGTTATACAGTAATGTGTCATTTATTATTTGAATGCGGCGAGTGTCATACTTATCGCTTTCCGACGTTTTGTCTTCCACTTTGCAGAGTTATAAAGAAGACAAAGATGAAAAAAATTACTACTTATGCTTGTGCAGGTGTATTGAGGATCTTTTAGGCACCTTTTTCAATTCCTGACGTAATTCTGTCACATTTGACAGAAAAATTTATTCATGTCTTTTTATCGGACGCCAGGGCTGAAATGAATATATTAATATTATGAACTATGTATTTTAGTGAGCGTTCCAATTGAGAAATGGCCGGTTTCGGTGACATGCCTGTAATGCAGGATATATATAAACTTAGGTGTGCCCCACATCTCATTAAAATATTGTCACGTGCTGAGAAGATAGCTTGGAATGACGACGACGAATGGCTGAGCGAAACGCGCGTGTACTGCCACAGCATTGTATGCACTCGTTCGCAAATATAACCTGCGCATATACTTTCTTCCAATAAGATATTTGGTGGAGGGGCGGGGTACGACTCGTTATACAGCGCCAGGGGCGGGATATTCGCAGCGGACGACGCGTTGCTGCGACCACGATGACTGACCAAGCTACTCCGCGTGAACAAGATCCGTCAACCCCAGAGACCATCGTTGTGGTGCAACCTCGTGACCGAGACCCATTCAACGGCACAAGTGGCATAGATGTCGACGACTGGCTGCATGGTTCTGTACGAGCGCGTCAGCAGCAGCAACCATTAGGATCCAACGCTGATGTTGTCAAACATCATCTTCTACTTGCGTGGCACAGCAAAGCTCTGGTGCGAGACGCACCAAGAAGAGTTGACCAGTTGGGATGTCTGCTAGCAGAAATACGCTATTAATTTGGAAAACCCATTGGACGACAAGTGGCCGCAAAGAAAGAGCTCGCGACTTGTGTCCAGACATCCACAGAGCCCTACATCGCGTAAATTAAAGATGTGTTGGCTTTGTGTCGCAAGGTCGACAAGGGCATGCTTGAAGAGGACCAATTCGGACACATCCTGAAAGGAATTTCCGATAACACCTCCACTGTTCTGCTGTGCAAAGACTACTCCCAACATGATGGCTACGTCCTCCTGCGAAGATTTGCCAGATTTTTCCACGCTATATCAACGACCCACGCTGGAAAACGTCACCAGAATAGTCCGTCGAGAACTCGAGGCTATATGGCACTCGCGATATCTAATGACAGTGCTCTAGGACACAAAATCGCTGCTGTTTCAATGATACAGTCCGTGGTTCGCCAAGAGATCGCGAATGTGGGCATTCCGCTACTTTATCAAAGTGCCCCAGCTACTCCCAACTCTGCTCCTCCAGTCGTTGCCGCTGCCACTCCCGAACGCACCTTCGTGCCACGACGAAACCCAGTCGAATAAAGTACTCCTGATGATCGGCCCATCTGTTTCACGTGCCTTTGGATAGGACACACAGCCCACCATTGCCGCAGCCGTTGGACCTCATCACCTCAAGCAAGCTTCTACAATAGGGGATACTGCTCCGAACATACGCCCTATGCCCCGTCCAACCATGCTGAGACAACTGCAGAGCCTTTTTCAGAATGTCGGACCAGCCACTCACCATTGCCCCAGCGTATTCAGTGCCACTCGCCCTAACCTCGTCGTTCTCGGTCTCCCTACGACCGTCGCTCGGAAAACTAGCCTACACGACTCGAACTGAAATTCTTCTGATAACTCCCGACCAGTGGTTCAGCCTTCTTAGGACTCTCGTCGATGGTTTACTTATAACTGCTCTTATTGATACCGGTGCACACGGGTGCACAAATATCTGTGATGAGCTCAGAGCTCCGCCACCACCTCCAAAAAGTGCTGACGCCCGTGCTTGCACCTACCGTCCATACAGCGGATGGGAGTACTCCTGCTGTTCTTGGAATGTGCACTGCGTTATTAACAATATCTGAGCATCGCACTTAAGTTCTGTTTGCTGTACCGGAAAATTGCCCTCAAGACCTCATCTTTGGAATCGACTTTCTGACCACACACACTGCGCTTATTCACTGCTCTGAAGGTATTCTTCAGCTCGAACTCCTCTCCTTCAAGATCCCGTTTCAGCAAGCTCACCCCATCTACGCTCTGACGATTTTCTTCGACTTCCGCCGCAAGCCGTAGTCGAAGTCCATGGAACTCTCGCCATTCCCTTCAGTGCCGGATGGTGATTATGCTGCTGCCTCGATTTCTGACGTCGCTATGGAGCGCAACGTCGTGCTCTCCAACACGGTGGTGACCGTTAAGGACAACCGAACTTCATTTACCATCCCTAATTCTGGCTTCTTGGCACAAGTTATTCCTCGTGGCATGTCACTTGCGCATCTGACACAACTGGCCGACCACACAGTTGCCACCATGACCACTGATTCACCACCCAATTTTTCCTTCTTGTCACTCTCGTCACGTTCCTGTTCCGACCATTTCATGCCTATGATATCCGACGAGCTCACATCTGAACAAGTCTCTGCTGTTTGCCGCGTCCTCGCTTCTTATCAGGACATTTTTGATTTCGGCGACCGTAATTCGGACTAGACATCCGTGGTATAACCCATCGCATTTATACTGGAGACAATCGACCCATTCGCAGACGGCCCCTCCGTGTGTCAGTCCCGGAACGTGCTATTATACAGCGGGAAGTGGATAAAATGTTTCATAAGGACATAATGAAACCCTCGTCCAGTCCCTAGTCCTCCCCCGTTGTACTTCTTAAAACGAAAGACAATAGCTAGAGATTCTGTGTGGACTATCACCATTTCAACCATATTACCAAGCAAGGTGTGTATCCTCTACCACGCATAGATGGTGCTCTCAATTGCTTGCACGGCGCCAAATATTTCACTTCAATGGACCTCCGCTCAGGCTACTGGCAGATCGCTGTGGACGACCAAAACAGAGAGAAGATGGCCTTCGTGACTCCTGATACACTTTATCAGTTCAAGGTATTTTGGGTTATGTAATGCTCCCGCGACTTTTGAGCGCATGATAGACTCTTTCCTTCGAGGCATGAAGTGGTCCATCAGTCTTTGCTATTTTGACGACGTTATTGTTTATACATGCATGACAGACAATTCTTAGTTATTACGGACCATCATACGCTTTTCTGGCGCTCCTCACTCAAAGACCCTACGGGACGTCTTGGTCGCTGGTCGCTGCGCTTACAAGAGTATACACTTTTTTCATATCATATAAATCCGGACGATTTCGCAAGGATGCTGACTGTTTGTCTCGTTACCCAGTCGATCCTCCTGAAACGACCGAAGGTGGACACGAAGCCCTTCTTTTTTAAAATACAGCCTTCACAGACATAGCTGATGAACAACGCCGCGACTCCTTTTTGCGCCCTATTATCGATTGGTCTGCAATCTCCACACCCTTACCGTTTCTTGCACATGTTCTTTCTTCACAACATCTTGCACTGCTACAACACCCACCCTGATGATGCGCTGCTTTTACGCGTTGTTCCTGCGCATCTCCGCTCGGACGTTCTGGCCCAGCTTCGTGATGCCCTTACCGCCGGACATCGATAGCACGCACGTAAGACCGAGTTCACCGACGTTTCTTTTGGCCTGTCCTCTACCGTTCTGTGCGCCAGTATACGTTGCGGCGTGCGACCTCCGCCAGCGCCGCAAGATTCCTGCGCTGGTGCCTGCTGGTACCCTTCAGCCTATTGAAATACCGGATGAGCCATTTGTCCGACTTTGCTTCGATCTTCTAGGTCCTTTTCACGCATCGGCCACCGTTAATAGGTGGATTGCCGTCGCTACCGACTATGCAACGTGATATGCCGTTACACGAGCACTCCCCAGGAGCTGTGCTACTGGTGTAGCCACTTTCATTTTACATGACATCATTCTGCGTCATTGTGCTCCTCGTCAGTTGATCACCAACCATGGCTGCTGTTTTCCATCTAAAGCAGTCGATGACCTACTGCGATTCTGCTCCACCCAACACAAGTCCACTACAGCGTACCACCCGCAGACCAACGGCCGTACCAAACACCTGAACCTCAATTTCGGTCTCTAGATATAGCTCACATCGAAAAGAAAAGGACTCCTCAAGTGAGTTTCACTGACAAGTACCAAAATAACGCTATATACATGAGCGTGTTATGCGAAGCTCATTCTTTATTACATGCACTAATCGAAAACGTGGGCTTGCAGTAAAGTACTGGGGAAAAGTACTCGTATTTTCATGGCTGTCAAAATACATCATGAGGTCTTAACACCGCCGCCGGGCCTCTTATAAAATGGTCAGGTGCGTCTCGAGGCTTAATCTTACACAGGAAAATTGCTTGGTGCAATATCGCGTAACGTTAGGGTGCATGCGTCTAGATCAAGTCATCGCTTTGCGGAATTACGCTCAATGTTACCTTTCAATGTCACCGTGGATTGAAGATTTTTGTTAGCCCATACGTCAAATACGAGGCGTACGTTTTTCACCAGCAAGCAATCTATGGCATATTTGAGACACAAATCAAACTTATTAATAGGTTATACCCGCTATGCTCGGGGCGCAATGAAAGAGCTCGTGTGATATAGTTTATTCTAAGACAACATCGTGGGTATCAATTGGCTGCGCGGATGCGAAGAGGACTCATTAATGGACATCTTCGAGTTTCGCACTACGCAACGATGAAACCAATCGCATGATAGGAATAGGCCGCAGATAATATCATATCTGGCTTTCTCTTTATCGCACACACACAACACAACACAACACACAAACACACACACACACACACGCACACACACACACACGCACACACGCACGCACGCACGCACACACAAAAGCACGGGTACAATGTCAGCGCTAAGCGTTAAGCCCGTACAAATTTTGGCTTGTCGATTACACGCTCTCACCACTTGCGCAGTCGCAAACACATAAAATGAAGTGAAATCACCTGATCACGCACGGTTGTCATGTGAGATAAGGAAGAACAGGTGGACGGCTGCATGGCGAATCACTGCAGGAGACAATTAAGATCTGATATTTCATGCATAAGGGCCAATCGAGAGTATGTCACGGGAATAACTCTTCGTGCGTCCCGAAGTGCGCCGCCAGAAAGACGAGAAATGAAAGGAGAGATCACTCGTTTTTTTTGTATTTTCAGAGGCTAACGAGGGACCTTTTAATGCGATGTTGGGCTGGTTGGTCTACGCTTGAAATGTAGTATTGGCGCTCAAAACCACATGTATATATATATATATATATATATATATATATATGTAGAGAGAGAGAGAGAGAGAGAAAGTTCAGCCAGTGCCAGGTTGGCTAGATGAGAGAAGTTGTGAAGCGTGGAAGCTTGGGCAAGTTGGTTGGCAAGAGAAGTTGGTACTTGTTACACACATTGATATACAAAGAGGCGTCCATCATCCACTTTGTAAGTAGCGGTCAGAGCTATAGGCTTCAACATAGTATGCTGAATAGGGATAGAATATTCAGGCAACATGTATGGATGCGTCAGATCTTATACTGTCGTGCCTGACATGCAAGCCTTTTCTCATCGGGCACTGCAGTAGTGTTAGCGTGGCTTCGGCCTTATGTGGGGCATGGCCAAGCAGAGTGTGGTCCTCCAGGCGGCTCAGAACAATCGGGCGGGCCCCTTTAGTGAATGCGTCGAAGCGGAAACAGGGGCTTCGCAACTCCGTCGAGTGCAGCAGGTACAGATGATTCCATGAACATTCGCAGAGTGGTTGAGCATATCCTACAGGAAGGACCTTGCACATCTGAAGAATTCAGCCATTGCCAGGGAGCCCTTCAAAGATTCCTGTTTAATCGTGTTGTAGGAAAGGACAGCTGT
The DNA here is from genome assembly GCF_043290135.1 of Rhipicephalus microplus. Lineage (NCBI taxonomy): Eukaryota > Metazoa > Arthropoda > Arachnida > Ixodida > Ixodidae > Rhipicephalus > Rhipicephalus microplus. The sequence goes on from NC_134710.1 coordinate 121,956,600, forward strand.
CGGCCGAAATCGGAGAAATTTACTACCACGCTTCGAAGGAGTCTTATTAGAAGGAAAATACGTGGCCGAGGAAGGCCGTGCTGGATCAAGGCATTCTGATCGAGCTGTCCAGCATCACCGCAAGGGAATCAAACGATTGGAGAAAAGGTTAAAATGTGAGTGATGACGATTGGGAGAACGAGTATAACCAAGAAAACGGGAAAATATACGGCAAGCGGTTCTTAAAAATGGGTCATGTTCGTCATCAGAAAAATTTGCTGTGGCCCTCGTTCACATATATGCGCAGAATAATTTATCCATGATCCATTTGAAAACTAGTCACCTGAGTGCATTAATGATGTGTTTAACGACAATTTCGAATCTCACAAGTACAGTGGGAACACGCAGAGTACTATCAGCGTCTAATTAAAGCCGACTAGCAGCAAACCTTCGTGATGCTATAGTGCGCGCCGTCCACTTATCGCTACGAACAGGCACGCGTATATGCGTAAAGCTGCCGAACAGGATACGCGCACCTGTCAATGGTGATAACTGGACGGCACGCACTACACTATCGCAAAGGCTTGCCGCTGTTCGAATTTCATTTGACGCTGACCAATCATGTCCGGCATGGCGCACTCTTCCCAGTCGGGTTAATACGCACTACTAGTGAAATGGAGCTTGCGTTTTTTTTTTTATATTGAAGGGATGTAAGAATATGATGGCGCACAGATAGGATGCCGGCTACCTTAATTGAACACTGGTTAATTTGGCTTTGGGTGAAGGTAACCCGAAGATTTGTGACGACAGTCTATGCCTTTGAAAGGTTACTCATTCATTGCTTCAAGCTCGGTGGGGATGCTTCAGTCGTTAGCAATCCGGCTGTCAATGTGACTGTTACCCTAACCGTTCGTTATTGAATAAATAAATAAATAAATAAATAACAGCTATGTTTAGTCATCGGGTTGTCATCGTTATGACACCATCGTTGTTGTCTTATCATGTTCGTCACTTACTAAGGCAAGCTATGACAGAAAGGTAAGCGATCAGAAGCCTCTGACACGCACGACCTTGCACCTGGTAGAGTTTCTAGCCGAGTTTATGTACTAAGAAATTAAGGTGCTTCTCACGTCAAACTTCCGCCCGTTTTTCAGCTGGGTGAGGCTTGGGAACCAATGCAAGCTTGTGGTGGTGGTCCGGCGGCAAAGGACAAAGTGGATGAGCATGAGCCAGCTCTTTAGGGTGCATAAACAAGCGGGGCCCACCGCGGGCGCATAAAAATGTCGTGGCTGGAAGCAGGAGCACTTTTTCGCGGAATCCACCGGGTGCTAATCTGTCAAGCGCACCGCTCTTCCTCCGTCGGAGCGGTAAAAACGGTGAGCTGGAGTGCGCGGCCGTGACACGCATCGCAAGTGAAGTGTCGCGGCTGCCAGATGAGCCGCCCATAGAAGGTGAGCGCGCACTTGTTACTTCAGGGGGGCTTCCTCTGCAGCCCTTTTCAGCGCCTCATTTCGCCGAGGCAGCGTATGCGACGGCGGCCGTCCTCGCGTGCGAGAAACGGAAGTGAAAATGAAGCGCCTTTCCCTCGTCGTGACGAGGGACGTGACCGGGCATCCAAATCGCGCCGCTGACCCCGGCGACCAGCGTGACCGTTCGAAAACGCGAGGCGGTGGCGGGTGTGCGGCGGCGACCACGGCATGCACGCAGCGCGAGAGTAAATCGTTGACCTTTCCCGGCCGGATCGTAGGGCTCCTTTCACAACTTCGGCGGCCCCGCGAAACTCCCTCCTTGGAAGCAGCGCTTTCGCTAATGCCAGGTTTCACGAGGCTTGCATTACTACACGCACCCACCAGCCGGCCGAGGGGAGGACGACGAAGGAGCCCGCTTCTCCGTAGAGGAGGAACAGGTTCAGTAACTCACTTTGCGCACCTTTGCAAATACTCTCGATTGTCCTTCACGGCATCTTCCTCGGGCTCGATACCCTGCTATCGCGGCCATCTCCGGCGCCGAGAGGCATTGCCACCACAGCGCTGCTACCTCGGGCATTATGTGCGCGTCGCACTATCATCAGCGCAACTGCTCATGCAGCACCACTACTCGGAGAAAGCGGCAGGAAAAAAAAAGAAGCTACACCCACTTCCAATGGTTCTAGCCGACACCGTGCGATTGAGTTACACGCACGCCCTACCACCAGTTTCGATGATCAAAGAAAGTTTGCCGATACAGTCACTCACGACGGCACCGCCATTCTGTACTCATAGTGATTTCGCAGCACGCGAAACGGAACCGCGCGGCTAGTTCCTTGACTGTGGATATGTTTGGTTGATGTGCGTTGTGGTTTATGAACAGAGGTAATTCTCATACTCGCACCTATGCCACACTAGATCACTAAAGCAAGGCGTCCAGCCTTAACGCCGTCTTCTAGAACATGACCATCGACAATCCGAACCTCGACTTAATAGGGTTTAGGCTTTAGGCGGCATCGCCAGTGCTCCTAGAGTGAAGTGGTGTGCCTCAGCGACATTCTACGGTGATTTCTGAGCATGAAAAAAAGCGCCAACTTCTGCTTTCATCAACAACCCTTTACAGTGCCTCAGAATGAAGCTGTGTTCGTCATGCAATTCCTTGCTGTAGGAATCGCTAAGAAACGTTATCTTCGTCAGTCAAGTAGTGACACTGTCAGGTAGAGCTCGAGGCTTTTCGCAGAGTCGGCGGGGTTGATGAATCGATTCGTTTAATACGACGACGAAGCGATAGTTCTGAACACCATATATCTGCATGACCTGCTAACAATAAGACACGTAAGCGTGACCATCATTTGCATCCCGCTTTTGTAGATCCTCTCCAATAGGCTACGAGTTTAAAAGGAAACTAATAAAGAGGTTCCATAGTTCACTAAAAAATCTTTATTTCTAATCTAATCCTGCTGGTAGCACTAATTTGCTACAAAACAGAATAATTTTTTTTTTCATTGCATGAAGAAATATATCTTTAGCGTTCACATTGAGTCGACCGGGAAAAAATGTAAATATTTTTATGCACTCGTGGGTAATAACCTGATGTGGCAGAAAATTGCTGCTTCTTACAGTAACATTGCATAAGAAGGAGCGAAAGAAGGGCAATTTTAAGGACTCGTTTTCCTTTGTTACGCACAACAATAATAAGAACTAGCAGACAAGAAAGCCAGGAAAAGCAAAAGGCAAGTTACTTGTAGTAATTGAGATGTAAATTGGGAAAAAAATGAAGTGGACGAAAAGACAACTTGCCGCTGGCAGGGAGCGAACCTGCTGCGTCCTTCGAAGGATGCCTCTGCTGCTCTACCAACTGAGCTGCAGCGGCAGTCATATATGCGCAATAAAATCGATGAATGGTATTCTGGAGCACTGCGTTAGAGTGCCTTGAGCATGCAGCGGAGGCGAATGAGCGCATCAAGTGACGTGCCAAGTGAGACATGAGTGCTATCTGGCAGTTATTCTGGAAAACGAAGCGCGCGGCGTGCGCGCCCGCCTCTGAGGTGATAAGGTGTAGAACGCAAGGCGGCGGGTAAGGGCCACCACTGCGTCGTCTTAGCAAAACGTTGGAAACGCTTGCCTTTTCGTGCAAGCGTTGCATGGTCAGCGCAGCGTGATAAACGCTACGGTCCTTGGAATTACTTATGTATGCCTTTTCTAGTAAAAAGACACACATACAGAATATTGAAGTGTCCTTATGGTGGCTCAGATATGCGCATTGATTGCTTTTTAATTGACAATCACGCAAATATGAACGCTGAATCTTGAGCACTATTGGTGGGCGCTGCGGATGGGGTCGGCCGTTTGGAGCATCGTTTGGTCACTTTGGTGCTGTGTAGGGTACCGTTAAGGTTGGGCAAACAAACAAATGTACAGACAGACAGACTAAATTTTTTGCGTCGAAGTTAATAAAACGCGTGAGCATTTACAACGACTAGAGCCAAACGCAATACACGCACAGTCACACACCTTGCTGGCCGAAATTCTTAAATTGCTTTCGCAGCGTTGTATCTGAAGTATACAATAAGCGGGAAGAGGAGAGCGCTTACTTGCCAATACTTGCTCTTTAACAGCTTAGGGCCACCTGATCGGAGCATAAACGTCACGTGCTCGCAAAACACTGAGAACCACGCAGTGGCATCGCTTGTGTTACTGGCCCCCAGTGGCACGGACCAACCAGTGTGTCACTGGCAAAAGCGCGGTACTTGTGCAACGCCATGCAACAAACAGCCTTGCCTCTCAATTAATTAGTACGGTGGTGGTATAACGCTCTACGTGACGTTTCTGTGCAGGCCACGTGACCCGGAGCTGCAGATATATACTCTCTCGTATTATAACTTCACTTCGAGTCAACAGTAATACGGTGTCCCTTTCTCGCTATTCCTTTTAGGAGCGAAGCTCCTCTTAGTCTAACTTTGTCAGGCATAACTCGCAGTATCTCCCGAACAGTATAAAAGATGGCACTGTCTCATAGACGTACGTACTTGGAAAATACTTGGTAGACACTTGGAAAACAGCAGGAGGCCAAACCAAAAAGAATTATCGGTCAAGAAGAAGGTGAAGAAAGCTGAGATTGATATGTGGAGAATTGGCATGATTAAGAAGTCCGCACTAGAGATCCATCGAACTTTTAAGCAGGAAATCGCCAAGGAAAGGATCTATGATAATACTCGGGGTAGTTCTCAACTGTTTGAGGCCAGGACGGGAGTATTGCGAACCAAGACATATTGGGCCAAATACGAAGGGGTAGACACGGTATGCAGTGCGTGTGGAGAGGAAGAAAAAACTGCCGAACACTTGATAATGTTCTGTAAAGGGCGTCAACCTATATAGTTAAGAATGATTGCGCAGAGTTTTTCAAAGAACTGGTGTTTAGGGACAGGGGGGGGCAAAATAGACTTTAAGCGGGTAGAATTAACTAAAAGGAGGTTATCTTATTGGTGGCTAAAATCAAGGCACGAGTGAAAATTAAACCCTTCACTGCAAAGTACGAATCCTCCACCTCACTATTTAAAGAGAAAAAAATAAATCTGGTTCATTAAGTATTACGGCTTGGTGGTGCTAGCCACCGCCCGATCTAGGGTACAGCCATATCTATCCATTCATCCATCCATCCATCCACACACAAACTGCATAAGTGTTGTGGCTCGGGCGAGTTGGTTATCTATGAACTTAGCTTCTATTAACGCGGCACATAGGAAAAAACAAAACAAAAAAATAGAAAGACGACATAGAGGTCTAGAAAGCTAAGCGCTAAACTTCGAACTGTTTATTTTATGACCTTCACATCCATCTTATACATGCGTAAAAACATACTCATCTTACACGTGGTGTCATTCCAAGAAATGTCATTTATTTATCCGTCAGTGCAATTGATGGCGAACTCACTCGTTTCCCATATCTGCTATAGCTTCAGCTTCTTTAATATCACGTGTCAGCTGATTGCGAGACCGGCTGATAACGATGCAACTGTACAGATCAAGGGAGCACCCAGAACCTTTGCAGTGCACTGCTAGGAACCCTTCCGCTGAAAGTTTATTTTTTGCGTTGTAGTCATGTTCACGTAGTCTATCAATGATTGATTTTGGGGGTTTAACGTCCCAGAACCACCATATTATTATGAGAGACGCCGTAGTGGAGTGCTCCGGAAATTTCGACCACCTGGGGTTCTTTAATCTGCACCCAAATCTGAGCACACGGGCCTACAACATTTCCGCCTCCATCGGAAATGCAGCCGCCACAGCCGGGATTCGATCCCGCGACCTGTGGGTCAGCAGCCGAGTACCTTAGCCACTAGACCACCACGGCGGGGCACGTAGCCTATCATCAAGACACCACTTGGTCTTTCAAATAACAACGTCAAGTAATACACCAGTGTGCAAAGCATTTCGTTTTGCCGATGACTTCCAGTTTTAATTGACTGTGCACTTGTTGACTTAGAAGCGATGGTTGACGAAGTGTTACTCGCGATTAAGGAATGTCTTGCACCCCTTGAAATTACTTGCGAACTTCCCCAGGGTCACTGTATCCAGTTTTTGGATATCCGGTTGTTTTTGTTAGAAAAGCACACATACTGGTCGTATGAGCCACGGGCAAATAGGCCTATTCTTTATTTGTCTCGGCGCACACAAAGCTTATAAATGGAGGCATTGCAAACTTGTGTTTAAGAAATGCCCTGATCAAATGATGCCACCACAAAAGGGAGTCCAGTTTCCAGACTCGGAGCAAACGTCCCACTGAAGCGGGGCACCCAGTTCTGCTGCAGGTCCCAGTAGCTGAACGCATCCTGAAAGTTTCGCACAAAGAAGACAGGCAACGAGTGTTGGAGTGTTCGAGCAGCAGAATATGTATGATTCTATATATGCACACTATCTTTCATAACTTGAAAAGAAAGTGACCCAGCAGGCTAACGTATGCGTAGTGTTTTCAGCCCCGAAAAAACTAGGGGAGCTTTGCAGGTTGACTTGCCCTAATAATGTCATTCACTTGGTCTGTGATAAGAGACACCAAGTTGGATATGACTACAATGCAAGAAATAAACTTCCAGCGGGAGGGTTCCTAGCAGCGCACTGCAAAGGTTCTGGGTGCTACCTTTATCTGTATAGTTGCATCGTTTTCGGCCAGTCTCGGAATCAGCTGACACGTGAAGAAGCTGAAGCTATAGCAGATATGGGAAACTTGTGTGTGTAAGTTCGCTATCAATTGCACTGACGGATAAAGAAATGGCGTTTCTTGTAATGACACCACATGTAAGTTCAGTTGTGTTTTTACGCATGAATAAGATGAGTGTGAAGGACATGAAATGAACAGCTGGAAGTTTAGCGCCTACCTTTCTAGACGTCTCCATTTTTTCTTTTCTTTTCATATGTGCCGCGCTATTACAAGCTACGTTTATACAAACTGCAGTTGAGTGAGGATATTCTATATCGCGCTGTACCGCTACTTTCCGATATGTTGCTATACGCGAGCTGTGCCTGGGTACGCGGGAAACGAGTGCCTCTGTCTCCTGTATCGTCGCCGTACGTGTCAGATCGTTGGTGGCGCATGGAGGAAGCGGAGCGGCGGGCTCGGAAAGCCGTGGCGGCTCGTGCTCGTCGCCAGACAGACAGACAGACAGACAGACAGACAGACAGACAGACAGACAGACAGACAGACAGACAGACGGACGGACGGACGGACGGACGGACGGACAGACAGACAGACAGACAGACAGACAGACAGACAGACAGACAGACAGACAGACAGACAGACAGACAGGCAGGCAGGCAGGCAGACAGACAGACAGACGGACGGACGGACGGACGGACGGACGGACGGGCGGGCGGACGGACGGGCGGGCGGACGGACGGATGGGCGGGCGGGCAGGCGGGCGGGCGGGCGGGCGGGTGGACGTACGGACGGACGAACGGTCGGATGCTTCGCTTCACTCATCATCATTCACTCCGTGGATATGCTGTATATTTCTTGTCACCAGACTTTATGTGGCACTTGCTCACCACTTTGAGCTAAGTTGCACTTTTTTTACACATCTGTACGCCTAACGACGTTTGGCTGCCACTTCCCTCATCGACGCTTAAACTTTGCAGGGTTCGGAGGTTTTCAAAATTGCAATTGACCTTGATTCTCTTTAGTGCAACTGCTATCACCTACAGAGTCATTTTCTCTGCCTATCTCTGCAACAAATTTTTTCCGTCTTTAGACACTTCGTTTTCTTTTTTTCTTCCTACGTAGCAGAATGTTAGCTTATCTCGTGAGTAATCGAAGTTTGATTTTATTCTCTGTCTTGTCCTTGAAGTGGTGCCTTGCTACTGCTCAAAAGTCATTATTGTTATTATTATTGTTGTTGTTCTTGTTGCTGTTGTGTTTTTCCTTTGGTATTACTTACTATTGCCTTAGGAATTGTATCAGAGGTCGGCAATATTTCTTATATAAATTGGTAAATAAACAAATATATGCACTGGAATTCATGAGAGCTCGAAGTCACTGATGAGCAGTGAGTTATAGCGTGTAGATGTTGCCATTCGGAATCATGGTCCTGGCATATTTTTGTCATTCATGATTTCACGGATCAATCGTTCTGGTTATCTTAGATGCAATGTTGTGTGCAAGCCAGTTGACTTTTTACTCTCGCAACTGCATTTAAAACGAGCATGCGTATATATAGGGTGGGGAAAAATGCAACAAGAATGCGAAAATAGTAAATATAGTTTTCAATTTCATTCGTCAATATTAAATGTCAATGCAGAATCTTTCCTTCGAATATAAGGCATGTGCTACATAAATATGGCCATGCTGCCACAGCTCGAAAGTTTGTTACAGAAAATGAGGGGACCCTAAAGCTTCGCCTTTAGGAGTTGAAAGCGATAGCGACATCTTGTTCTAGTGCGCGTTTCAAACACTTAGTGCGTGAAACATTTTTGAATTTGCTATGCATTCACTATAAGTGGTCTTAAGGGAATAGGCGCAGTAGTATGTGTGCCTTTTGTAGTGGAGTACTGGCTTTCAATCACGGAGCTATTATAATAATCCCATATTCCGACGTCTGTTGGCAATGGACACTTGTACCACGCATTATTACTGCAATATTTTATGTTGCATTGTAAAACATGTATACAGGACGCGCATGTTTGTGAAGCATGAAAGCTAATTTCACTGCGTTTCCAAACAGAGGAAGCTCTTTTCACTGTGTTCACAAGCAGAGGCATGACCGTGTGGTAGAACATCCGCTTGCCACGCAAACAGCCTGGGCTCGATCCACACATGAACCCTAACAATCCTGGTTCGGTCGCCACTCTGCTCCAGGAGTTTTTATCGTCGTTTAGTTTATTTGCATCGTTCTTGATTTTTTGGTCACGCATATATGATGCTTTTTTCGCTTACAACCAACGACGCCGACGCCGGAATTTCTGCGAAACAAGCTCTTTAACGCCATTGCGTTAAAAGAAATAAAAAAAATGTGGGGGCCTCACGTTATACGCCTTTAAATGTTGAACTTGATATCGATATCCGGTTCCTATAGTGCATACTGAGTTAAATGGCTGTTGTCAGTTAAGCTTTCACATACGCCTGCATTTTGTGTGATGGGTGGCATGCTTTTAACCACGGGCAATCGCTCGCATGAAATATTTTCGAGCTTGCTATGCAGCCACTAAGAAAAAAGGCGCAGTAACGTGTGTGCCTTTTCTAGTGGGTGGCCAGCTTTAAACCATGAAGTGATGATAATCACATGATCTGACGGCCATTGGCAGTGTACGTTTAAAAATTCACTCATTATTACTGCAATATTTCGTGTTGTATTCCTAAGATTGTATAGTGCTTGCACGAGTTACTTTCACTGCCTTTCCAAGCAGAAAAATGTCTTTTCACTGTATTTCAATGCAGACGCGTACCTCTGTGGTAGAACACCTGCTTGCCACGCAAAGGACCCGGGTTCGATCCTCACTCAGAGCCAGCATTTTTGGTATTTATTTTATTTGCAACTTTCTCAATTTTTCTGTAACCAACAAGATGATGATTTTTCGCTCACTATAAACGACGCCGACACAGACGTGACACCAGAATTTCTGAGAAAGCAGCTCTGCAACGCTATTGTGTTAAAAATGCACCAGGTGTCTCTATAGCCCCAGCAAAATGACAAAGTGGGAAACATTTTTCATCTCTTCAGTTCTTATGATGGAAGCACTTGAAATTCACTCCGTGGGCCCTCACGCATTCTTTATGAGCCCAGTTCTTGCACTCCAAGCATTGAATTCAGACAGACCTTGACGTTCTGTTTCTCCAAAACTCCTTACATATCAAACACCATCAGTCTTTCTTTGTGGTAATGTTGTGCTTTGTCGATCGCTAGCATTTCATTGGCTTATTTACCGATTGGAGGCTATATATATATATATATATATATATATATATAGGCCGTTTGTTTGTGGTAGCGCGCCTATGTATACCACGCGTAAAATTAGGAAAGTACCGCTGGTCTACAACAAATGAAGAAGAGAACGGACGAGCGGCACTGAACACCAACGTGCGTGAATTTTACGAATCACTTCTGAAAGTGTCCTCAGGGCGTATAAAATTGTTTAACAGAACTTGATGTCCGGTGAGATGGAGCATTGCTTTTGAGAACATTAAAGCACAAAAATTGAACTTCGCAGAGCTCAAGAAACACAAGACGGGTGCTAACCAGTTAACTTGATAAATAGCCTTCTTAATGCTACTTCTTAAGTCAGGTTAGCACCAACATATTACGGGACGGGTGCTAATCAGTAAAGTTAACTGATTAGCACTGTCCTTTGTCACGAATGAAGATCATGCATGACAAGGCAAGTGCGCGATACAAACCAGACAAGACAATGCATATATAGAATGCGGCAAAAAGTCGCATGCTACCTAAATGGAAAACCTTAAAGAAACATGCACTAAATTCAAAAAGTTCTTTTTTGACAGACATTACAGATTTACTGGCAGTATGTGTGATTCGAAATCACACATACTCTATGATTCGAAATTCTGTGTCAGCTCTGCGGCGTGTGCTAAGCAATTTCGGTTACTTCACAGAGGGCGATGTCTCCTGAAATATTTTCCCCCCCGAGTGTCAACATCCGTTCAATGATTGCGTACTTACTCTTATTTATCGAGCTAAGAAACATGACAAAAATATCTCTGAAGAGCAAAATAATGCAGGTGAATGCGTGCAAAGTAAATGATTGTGTTCCACTTGCACTCTGGTCACCAATATTCGATAGGTGTCTCAAATCGACCATAAAGATCAAAGTTTTTTTTTTATAAATACACAGTACATGTGTGCGATCCGCTTTCAACCAGAAACATCCGACTGTTTTATTTTTTTATTTTTTTGCGGGGTCAAAGAAAAAAATAGATTGTTCAGAAGTGGTTAGGTGATCAGCCCCATTTATATTTAATCAGAGAAAAGAAGCAGTAGAATAAAAAAAAAGCAGCTTAATTCTCTTTCTTCCTTTCTTCATTTCTTTCCTCCCTCCCTTCTTTCTTTCTTTCTTTCTTTTCGGTAACATGCCAATGTAAACGATGAAAGAAGAAAAACAATTTTACTTTTCGGCGCAGCCAACAACCTTCGGAATGCTGCCACTTCTTCAGTTCGCTCGCCACCGGCACTTGCGTAATTGGACGCGGTCTTTAATTAAGCACATATCGTTGCCTAGCGAACGCTGATTACCGTGTCTCACATACGTCCTTCATAGCGCACTGCTAGAACAAGCAATTAGGCATTATTATGCTATCGTGCTGAGTCTCCTGTATACAAGTATCTTCCCATGGAGCAAGTCCAGTGAGGAGCCCGTGTTTAGTGCGTTTATCGTTGTCGCGACCTTCCGCGTGGTAAGAGTCATGCAACTGACCCCCAAACTACCTTTATTCTTACTGCATGGGCGTTGCTGGTGGCTTCGAGCTGGAAAGTGCGCCAGCAACTGGTCGTCTCTATATACTTACGGTGTCGAGCACGTTCACGCAGCCTACCGCTAAGTCGGAGAGTCGCCAGAGCGGACCGCAAACACGCCAAAGTAAAGATCGTACACGCACGTGCTGTGACAATGATGACACAGGGGCCAGAAAAGGCGAGACCTTGTAGCTTATACGCACAGAGTTCGTACACAGCGCGCTGTGTGCGGAAGTGCACCCCCTAGCGACAGCCACAAACGGGAGACGATGGGCCTATAGGCTTACCGCAGCGGAGAAACGTCTCCCTCGCGGGGACATTGACTTGCCGGCAGATTCCAGCACCACGTGACCCGTGAAGTGCAACGCAGACACACGCGCACCAGCCTGACGACGACAGCCCTCTTTCACTGGATGTGCACTCGCGCACTGCCGACGAAGCTCGTGCCTCCGCAGTGTGCCGCTTATCCCCTGTGGCTGCTGGCGCCCTATACTACTACGCCGTGGATCAGGTGCTATTCGCAGAACCCCCGATGTGAAAACCCACAAACGCCGAAAAAACAGAACGCAACACGCTGCTACGGTTCACTTCTGAGGCTTCATTGGGGCAGGAACTCTGTTGCTGACTATGAGTTGGTTTCGACACTAAAGCCTCCGTGGTAACGGCTCAGTATATGCTTAATTTCTTTTGCGTATTTCGTGGCTCATAATTGGCTAATGTACGCGTCTTAAGCCTGCCACTCTCTTTTCTGCGCTCTCAAAACGAACATTTAAAAGCCTGTGTATAAAAAACAAGTACTGACAGTTTACGATCGTGACCAAGTTTAGTCATTAAATAAAATAAGCACTCTCTCTGACTTTTCTATCTTTTCAATAATCTTCTGTCGAATAAAAAAATGAGGCCTCATAATTAACTTCTTTCATGCAACCTATCAAGGGTCATGCCAACAGAAAAACAAAGAACTAGAATTCTCCACAGTGCTGCAAAAGCTTTTCTGCTGCGCGTCTGGCGTGTTGCTCAGGTTAACAGCGTTTACGTTTAAACGGCGCTTTTATGTGTATGTGTGAAGTTGAGTTGAATGTACTATTTACTGTTACAACTGAGTGCTCGTTACCATCTAGTGTGCGCCTATAAGCTCTATGTGCGGAGTGAATGCACCTCGAAGCGAAACAAGTTCTCACATGGCGACGCGTTGAATAGCTACTCAATGTTGTTGTCAAGTTGTTGCCATACCATTAGACAGGTGATCGTAACGAAAAAAACGAAAGCGATGTGCAAAGACTTGTGCAGCGTGCCGAAATTCGTGTCATCGTAGGGGTAAGGCTATAGTAACGCATCGGCTACATGTTTTCCGAAGCAAAACGCGCCATGTTAGAAACTCACACATCGGGAAAAAAGTAGCTTACTGCGAGGTTTGCTTGAAACATCTCACTCACGAAGACTTTTTACTCTCCGGAAAGTAGACCATTATATTTGTATGTGCGCGCTTGCTATTTTAATAACATGTGGCTTTCTCGTAGCACGGAGCATATACTATGCAAGCCCTTCAATAAATTAGGGACATGCGCAGAATTTTGGCACAATTATTTTCTGGATCAGCCTTAGTGTTGCTGCTGATCAAGTTAAGTGGCAGGCATATTCTCTCTGACGTCATTTTGTCCACATGCAACGTATGCAGTCGTGAAGGCTGAAGTAGACTGAAGGATTCATAACTCATGTAACACCTCCTTTCGTTCTGCGAGGTGAACGTCGACACTGTTGTGTTCCACTCAATAAACACTGCGCACTAGCAGTTCGCATGCTCCCAACAATATTAAAAAGGAGAGCGAATAGTGCTTGCTCCAGCTTTCCGAGCAATCGACCTGTGCATCTACTATGCTTTCCGACGCACTGCCCGTAATTGAATTATGTTACAAAAATATTCCTTACAAAGTGGGGAACTTATACTCACACAAAAGAAATCGCTGAAAATAAACCATCCCGAATGTCGGGAATCCTAACGCAGTTAATTGAAAGAAAATGTAATTTTCTCTATTTAGTTATTCACGTCTTATATTTTAATTTGTCTTTCATGACTCGTATGAACCGGACTTTTAAATGCACATCTCATTCATTTATGAGTGGTGTGCTTGTAATAGAATCCAAACTTGGGCTAGTTGGTTGTACATGCTATAACTGCAATTTTAGTGCACGAAGCGCTTACTTTCGGCCTTCACACGCATGCGTTGATATTTATTGCGAGCATAGTATACGAGTGTTCTTCTCTTTTCAATAAATATTTTAGTGGTGAGTAAGCACTTGTCCTGTGTTCCTTTGTGTTTCTCCATGCGCTAAAATCACAGCTATACCGTGCTTGTAATAAGTTTTTTTATGCGAAGCATTTCTTAGGAAACTACAGGCACTTGAAGCGTTTCTTTCCATCCATCCATCCATCCATCCACCCATCCATCCATCCATCCATCCATCCATCCATCCATCCATCCATCCATCCATCCATCCATCCATCCATCCATCCATCCATCCATTCATCCATCCATCCATCCATCCATCCATCCATCCATCCATCCATCCGTCCGTCCATCCGTCCGTCCGTCCGTCCGTGTGTCTGTGAGGCTTGTCTTGGCTGGTGTTCATGGAGGCTTCGGCTCAAAAGTGGATACGACTGCGTAAATAAAGCTTCTCTAGAACAAAGCGTTTATAAACGGATCTCATCTAGGCGTATTCTATCTTAATAAAAGCCCACTCACCATGGCGGCACCATCAAATGGTGAAAAAAAAGAAACAGATGAAAGAAAGTGGCAGAGGAAACGCTCACTATGTAGTCTGCCTGCCAAGATTAGCGAGCGTTGGTTATTTCTCACGCATTGTAAAATTGTACATCGATGCAGAAGGTTCCGGTGTTAAATAAAACACTGTGCAATGGCAAGAAATAAACAGCTTGTTACGTGCTCTCCTAGTAGGAAAATAACCATTTTAACGTGAAGCCAGACGCGTCTTCAAAGCATACAACTCCAAGTCAAGTTCGAAGCTCACATATACCGGCATTCCCTTGCATCCAGTGTCTCACTAGCGACATATTTTCCGGAACCTATCCAGATGGAATGTTGCTTAAACGTCCATTGTGCTTGCACTGATGGCTATCTAACTTCATAAACATTTTATATGTGTTGCTATGATAACGGGCGTCATGCCGGGTTGACGTTATTTGTATAATTAAACGCCAGCCACTGAAGTTGGCCTTTGTATACAGCACTAGCCAAGCGATACCGTCCTTGCAAACACAAGCGTTACATATCAACTCGCTGCATGCTTCTGGTGCTAGTAATAGCGAGTTTGCTGTTTGCATCGCAACTGTAAACAACTCCTTATATAAAGCATGTGCGTATTTTCAATATATGATTGTGCGAGAAATACTTGTGCATATGTTTAGAGCCATTTAGTAATGTTTCGCTCAATAAAAAAAATTGCACCACACTTACCTTCCCTCCGCAAGCTTCGCGTAACATCGATTCCCATGGTATGTGGGATCTGCCGGATTTTAGGTTTGTAAAGGGAAAATTGGGAAGTGATCTATTCCCAATTTCAGATTTCTAGCGCATGAGAAAACGACTTATTAAGAGGTTGTTGACTCAACCAGGAATCTCCTGTTACTCACAAGCGCCAGCCCCTTTCAAAGATGCCTGTTACACACGACCATTCGCCGTACTCAGCAGCTAGCTCTTTAGAAAGGCTCTTAATGTTTACAAAAATCACGGCATATATCCCCGAACTCAATGATCATGATCGAGCGAAGCAGTGGGATAGTTCACCGTACCCATAAATCACTGTTGACATTGACCACTCAAGCATGTAAATGAGTGACGAAGTGGTGCACAGTTATATACAATGTTTATTGGTCATAACTGATATGTTGTGTTGAGTTGTGAATATCATTTTGCCTTAACTATTACTGCTTTGTGGTGTCGAATCTAGCCTGAAATTGTCAAAGAAGGGATCTGTGCACGTTGCCCAGGTGGTTGTTAGTTATTTCCAGTCAAACGAAATGCGTCGTAGAGCCTATCGTGACGTCATGTACTGACAAATCCAGTCGTTGTCTGTGACCATCATCGTCATCATCTTCATCGTCATGGTGTATGGTGGGTACCTTGCATGTGCTGCGCCGTGATGGCAGAAAGAGAATGTGTGGTCTGGAACGCACTTCTTCTTCATCGGTATCAGCGTTATCGTCATCGTGAGTGGCGGCTACGGTACGACAGAGGACAGGCCTGCTTCATAAGCTGCTTCACATATAAAAAATCTAATAATAATTAAGAAATCGTATGCGGCTCACCGGACAGGCTAAGTGTTTGCTCGAACATCACAACTATATCCCCTTTTTCGTCGCCTAAATCATCCAGACCGACAGATGTAATGCGATCGACAGCAGACACGTTTTCGCCTTTAACGAAACACCATGATTGAGCGTCACAATGTACAAAACTTTCGCAGAGAGCTAAGCGAATGTATGACAAAAGTGCAACCATGACCTTGAATATCGTAGCCACTTTGCGTCATTGAGAAGTGTTTCCATGCAGCACAAGCAGTGTTTAAGTTGAACAGAAAATCGCAATATACAGTATACTACGTCTGTAACGCAGTATGCTGAAATTAGTATGACGGTCGTTGAGCATTTGTAACGGTCCTTTACGAGCCACCGGCATGCGTTAATCATCAGTACGTTTTCTAGGGGTGAGAAAAATTTGCTTTTTCACTCTATAGTGAGGTCTGTGTGCATGATGGCGTTTTTGCTAGGCAAAGAAACACGTGATGTTTAGGTCCGAATTGTGAAAATGTATAATTGGTAACAATAAATATCACTGTGGCTTGTTTCAACTGTTGTTATGAAAGCGCAAATAACTTATTAAGTATGAATCTTTTATGTCAGCACAGCTAAAAAATTCGATTTTCGGTGTCACCTAATAGTTTTATGTGTAGGAAGTAGAATGCAGAAAATTAAAAATTTTCAAATAGCGGAGCGAGGAGTACACGTGTTTTGCCTTGGATCTGGCTTCACAGCAGTGCGAATCTTGCTTCGATGTGTGGTTTCACGGCAGCACGGCTCGCGCTGCCGTGAAAGCACACCACAAGGCGGGCTGCAGCCTGAAAAGTACGCATACCGACGCCGGAATTTCTGCATAACGATCTATTTAACGCAATAGCGTTGAAGAGTTCGTTTAGCTGAAATTCCGGCATCGGCGTTGGCATCGTTGGTTGTGAGCGTGAAATCGGCATGTTTGCGTGACCGAAAAATCAGCCATGCTATGCATGACCAAAAAATTGTGAAAGATGAAAAAAAGTAATTATTAAAAACTCCAGACATGAGCGGGGTTCGAACACGAGTCATTCTCGTGCTAAGCGAACGTTCCACCACACAGCCACAAGTCTGCCTTAACTTCCTGTGCTTGTAAATGCAGTGAAAGTAACTTCCATGCATTACCAAACACACGGTGGTTAATAGCTGCCCACCCATTGCAAAGTCTGGAGATGCGCAGGTGTGTATGGCATCTCACGGACGCGTAGCGGGTGCATGCTTATTTTGGAAAAGGAAGTGGACACTTGGCGGCTGTACAGCCATTGTAGAATGCGGCCAATTTTATTGCGTGCACAAACGTTCCTTTCATCGCGTCAACGTGTCGCTATCGCGTTCTGTTCTCGCAGGCGAAGCTCACCGTCGACCATGTTTTTGCACTGCCTCTATGATCGGCCCTTCTTTGACCAAATGATGACGTCACATTATATTACGTCAAACAATGGCATCACACTAACGTCACAAATTGTTTGGGATATGTCACGTCAAGATGACGCTTTATGGTGACGTCATGGAGTGAGAATGATTTTTGCAGATCTCGCGTGGACACCACCGACGGTCAATTTCCTCGTTTGACGAGGCATCTAAGAATTTCTCGTCAAAATATTTTCCCATGTTTAAGCAGCAAAGCAGCGATACGGTTTAATTGTACTGTCACATTCGTAGCATGTGTCTCACACTTCCTTCAAGTGACGGCTTTGAATTGTTAAGCGTCAAGGTAGGCTAAATCCCTGTCATAAAAAAATATCTGTGGACTGACCGACACTTTTTATGACATGATGCGGTGATTGATTGATTGATTGATTGATTGATTGATATGTGGGCTTTAACGTCCCAAAACCACCATATGATTATGAGAGACACCGTAGTGGAGGGCTGCGGAAATTTCGACCACCTGGGGTTCTTTAACGTGCACTCAAAATTGAGCACACGGGCCTACAACATTTCCGCCTCCATTGGAAATGCAGCCGCAGCAGCTGCGATTCGATCCCGCGACCTGCGCGTCAGTAGCCAAGTACCTTAGCCACTAGACCACCGCGGCGGGGCCATGATATGGTGACATGATATGGTTTATGAGTCAACCACAACGTCTAAAAATATCCCGGTTTCTCTGAAAGTAGAGAGAGAGAGAGATAAAGATGCAAGGAAAGGCAGGGAGGTTAACCAGACGCACATCCGGTTTGCTACCCTGCACTGGGGAAGGGATGAAGGGGAGAAAAGAGGTTGAAGAGAGATGAGAAAGTAAGAAACCACAAAAGTGGTTACCACGGTCCGAAAGAGGCGAGCATTTCGAAGCTTTCATAAATGCGTGATTTTTGGCGTATATTTCGGAGTGCTCTGCATACATTTCACTGCAGGTATCTGTGCTCTATTGTGCTTGCGCAGAAAAATCTTGTTACTACGTCCCAGGCATTTCAGCAAACACTTTCAAAAATTGTCAATAGGTAGTTCGAAAAAAAAACTTCTTCAGAAGGAAATCATTAGCTAATAAATGAGTTGGTTATTCAAACTTTGCAAATGAACTTTCTAACTAGGAAAGTTTTGAAGCTATTGTTAATGGTGATTTCATAGCCGAGGGAAAGACGATAAGTTATTATTTTTCGAGACAAAAAAGGTCCATGTTCTTGTAGTGCGAAAAAGAAACTTTTTTTTTTTACGCAGAACTTAACTCCTCCATCCATGAATAGCACTAAAAATTAAATTTTTTTTATCAGTATTGTTTTCACTAAATAAGGAAATATACATTCCTTTGGAATTAACCATAATCTGGCTGGGTTGATTCACAAACTTTGCGTCAAATAATCAGCATGTTCATTCGACGCAATTTTAACTTTTAAATCGGATGTCTTCCATGGTGGTATCACGGTGCTCGGGGAAGTGCTGGCGCGCAGGAACCAAAATTCCAACTGCACCGTATACAGGGCACGCGTGTGCGTATGAGGGATGGCACTTTGCCCCAGTTTCTGGGCTAGGGCAAAATACATTTGCCCACCTGAAGCCAAGGGCTCAGCTGCAATCATCACAATCATATAGGTACCCGTAATGCCGTATTTTTATTTCATTTGACCTGTCCGCTCTTTTTTTTTTTTAATGCCTTCTCTCCCCGCAGCATATCACACCCCTCCCACGAACAATACCAAAGCAAAATGCGAAAAAAAAAACGTTTCACAAAAGGTAATTCGCGTGCACTAGCAAACCAAACTGACTTTTTTTTTCTTAATATGAACGCTCTGCTTCTAGAACAGAGCTTTATGACATTCATTGCAATACAGCAAACGACTAATGAGGAAAATGGAGAAGAATGATAAAAACAAATTTAAATAACAGCAGCTATTATACATGTTATACAGGCTGCCACCCATATTCAAACTGTCTCAACTTGTGGTCATATCTTGAAGCTAAAGGGGTGTCTAGGCATTGTTACGATCACATAACCGTTGCTTTCATGATGTTATGTAATTGTGGCAGCATGCATTTTGGTCGGCGGGTACATTTTCATCCTAAATTACACCTCACTTATCTTTCAGGCATCTTTGGACAATTATATTTTGTCTTTTACACCTGCATGCCGATATCAAGTTGCAAGCACTTCGATACAATGGATTGTTGTTGACACTTAGCAGCATCGGAAACTTCACTAACTTCCGGTGACAAGGAGGGCTTATTGCCACAAAATAGCATTGCTTGGCAGGGTGATATATGTATTGTTTTTCTTGTGGTATGAAAGCATATAGATAAGAGATGAAGCTGATATGAAGCATATGAAGCTGAGATCCTGAACGTGATGTCTTTGCCCTATTATAGATTAGCCAAACTAATAAATATGGTGTACTTGTACCTCGTATGATTATAGCACACTCTTGCATACAGTGATCACAGCTGTGCGAGAATCGATAATTTGTCCGATCTTTCAGTCCACGACATAATCAGCCACCGTGTTACGACATGGAATGCAACATTTAGAACACTCTACTTCTCACTTCTCCAGCTCCTCCCACGCGTCCGAACACCTGAAAGGTGTTTGCAAGAACGCAAGCACCTTTTAGTGTTCATTTTAGTGTTTAGTGTTCTGTCAATGTTCTTAATTTTCTCGACAAATGGCTCTTGCACTCGTAACATTCAATTATAGCACAGCCTGAATGCATCAAATCAAGCAACGGATACGGGATCGCAAAACTCTTTTGTGCACACTGACGTGGATAAAAAGAATCTTGAGGCAAGCGATTGAAGGACGAATCACTTTCTCACCTTGGTCGCCCACTGGAGTAGCTTCTTGCTGTTGTCGCCGAGTCCGAAATTGATTGCTGGACATGGATTCAGCGGTGAACAAAATTATTCGTGAACGGGCTCTTTTTCCCGCATTACAAGCGCGCACACGCACCGCAAGCCTGGGCTCGTGCGAAGCGACCTACTTCCGTCCTCCGGCACAGGTGTTCAACTCGGAAAGTGCATCAGCGCGAAGTTCGCGTCACGCTGTCGTCTGCCGCTTGACGACCGTAGTGCTACGAGGCTGCAGAACCGCGCTCGTTCAGGGTGCACAGTGTACGTGTACACAGCGAACGTAAGAGCTGTGCTTCGGACACCGTCGACGCCGTTATGCGCATGTAAGGCTTCAACCTTACCTTAATCCCGGTAAGGAAGAGTCAGGTACGGAGAGAAAAAAAACAACGCAATACAAGCCCTCACGCAAACTATATCAGTGAATCAGTCAATGCTGTGTACATTTTTTTCATCTTTTATAGGTCCGGTAGCACACGAAAAGTGTTGAGGCCTCCGTCAATTTGCATTCGTAATTACCACTGTGCGTCTGTACAAGTATTTTTCTCCTACGAATGGGTAGAAAAGATAAGACGGGGGACAAGCACCATGTTACGATCATTCATTTTTTTTTGTATAACAGACAATTAACTCAAACACATAGGAGCGCCAAACTCTAGTAGGTGGAAGTAGAAGTGCTTTAAAAATCGACCACTATATTGAGTTTAATGAAGTCAAATTCGGTCGTTAGTAAACGTAAATTATGCCCTGAGCGGACATAGGATCGTGAAAGGCGTAGATGGACACGCGGGTCTTACAAGGGGATTTGTGAATATTTGCGGGTTCGTGTTGTTTCAGGTGTGTGTGTGTGTGTGTGTGTGTGTGTGTGTGTGTGTGTGTGTGTGTGTGTGTGTGTGTGTGTGTGTGTGTGTGTGTGTGTGTGTGTGTGTGTGTGTGTGTGTGTGTGTGTGTGTGTGTGTGTGTGTGTGTGTGTGTGTGTGTGTGTGTGTGTGTGTGTGTGTGTGTGTGTGACAATGAAGCGATATGAGCTCTTATTTGGGGCAAACTTTATCTAGTTATGTTCCATTAATTGGTAAAGCAAATTTTTTGCTTCAGATATTTGGTAGGATTCACAGAATTACTCGAACGAAGACAAACACTAAACTACAGCCCACCATCCGCTTCGCGCCAATGCAGGGGCACTTTTTTAACGGGAAATGTCGTTTCTAAGATTTGAATCTCTGGTCACCGCTGACAATATTTTATTCCTGAAACAAACGCTACATTTTCTTAAATTTTATTTATGTCTTTAAAATCAGGCAAAATGCGACACGTCCATATTTAACGGAATAACATTTGCCCGGCTAAGTTATAACAGAAAGAAACAAAGCTTATAATTTCAAGATATACATGTGCGCACATATGTGTATGCGGCCGTCCCGGTAAACGAGCTAGAGCACTGCACAGGCCAATTTTTACGTCCCGGGCCCGTACCGAATACGTCATTCTACGGCTCGCCCCAGATCGGCCTGATGTTTTTAAGTATGACCTGTACCTAGTCCGGCCAGTTTCAGCCAATTATGCATTGAGTATAAACGAGGCACTGTCCGATCTTCAGTTACTCTGAAGGTACCTGCCGCTAACAAAATACTTTCTGGAGTGTTCTGAGAACTACTTTCAGTGTCACGATTTTTACTGTTACTGTGTATGCACTTTTGGTTAATTACACCCATAACATTTTTGCGAAGTAATTGTATACAGCCACTTTCGCATTTCAATGAAAGACTACAAAATATAGTACTCCCATAAAGTGGGAATAATGGCAAAAAACTATAGTTTGAGTCAATATAAATTGCATTTGGGTAACTAACTGGATTCCTAGAGATTTGGTTGATTTGTGAGGTTTAACGTCCCAAAACCACCATATGATTATGAGAGACGCCGTAGTGGAGGGCTCCGGAAATTTTGACCACCTGAGGTTCTTTAACGTGCACCCCAATCTGAGCACACGGGTCTATGACATTTCCGCCTCCATCAAAAATGCAGCTGCCGCAGCCGGCATTTGAACCCACGACTTGCGGGTCAGCAGCCGAGTACTTCAGCCACTAGACCACCGCTGTGGGGCGATTCCTAGAGAAGACAAGCGGGTTAGGGGGAGACAGAAGGTTAGGTGGGCAGATAAGAAGTTTGCGGGTATAAAGTGGCGGCAGCAACCACAGGTCAGAGTTGACTGGCGGAACATGGAAGAGGCCTTTGTCCTGCAGTGGACGTATTCAGGATGATGATGGGTATTATTATTATGAAATTGCATATGATCTGGAGCTGTTGAGTAGAAGCATCAAGTTTTTTTTCAAAATTGATTTATTGTGTAGCGCAGCGAAATTAAAAAAAAATGCGTGCTAGCTGCTTGCAGGAGAAATACACCATGCTGGGCGTCACGTAAATTAAGTGTATCGAGTCGACTACTCGGCAGGCAATTTTGCCCAAAGTACACTACGTTATCATGCTCAAAACAAGAAGGTTCTCTGACCCATCCTTCTTCCCGAGTCACCACCATGACAGTGTCATGGATCTGTCAAAGCGAGTTAAACCCAGCTGCCGCGAGCGAGCCACCGTACTCGCTGTTTCCTGAAGATGCGTATATCGTCGTCTTCATTGCAACAGCCTTCGATCTTTGAAAGTGTTACGTCTTAAAAGCAAGACCGGACTAAGGGCAAAACAACTCTCTATTGGAGATCTTAAGTGAACCAGCCGGCGGCTTCTTCAGCGATCTCCGTCGAAGGGGGCGTGTCGGGTCTCCGGAGTGCGATTCTCGCAGGTACTGGAAGAGTGAGAGCGAGTTGCCGAGTCACCGATGGCTGAAAGCCGCGGTGCAAGCATGGGAGCGAAGTCTGGCTCTTACCCGCGCCCTGCGTTGCCGGTGACTTCCCGCACGCCGGATGCGCAAGTAAATGTTGTTTCTCTCTCTCTCTCTTTGTGGCTCGGGGTTGTGGTTACGGGCTTGCAGCTCGCGGTAGTGACAATGAAGGAGAATGAGATGTGTGGTAGAAAGGGAAGAGAAGTGACTATAATGTGGGGAAAAAATGTGAAATGTGAATAACAAGCCAACTTTCAACACGGCTAGCATGCATGTGGAAGGTCAGTTCTGTGCGATCAAGCATACTCTATTGCTTCAGTATAGGTGTCATTTCAGAAGGCGTCAGCTTTTCAGTCGACAAAATAAGTTGAATAAGTTCAAACAACACCCGGGCCTAACTGGCCCGAGCCCAGTCCGGCTCACGGCCCAGTCCGGCTCACGGGCCTGACCAAGCCTAGTCCGGCTCACGGGCCAGTCCGGCTCACGGGCCTGACGCGTCAGTCCGGCTCACGGGCCTGACGCGGCCCAGTCCGGCTCACGGGCCTGACCAAGCCTAGTCTTTCGGACCAGCCCGGGCCCGTGTATAGTGATAAACGGCCACCTGAGTCTAACCACATCACGATTCCCGAGTCACCCCGACGGACGAGAATATTTTTGCTTGTTGTGAGATACAATCGTGGTCATGCAGATAATTAAATGGTGAAGCTTCAAAATATGTATAATCTGGCGTCAATATAATGAGCATTAGGTACTTGTGTGGTGAATTTTAAGTCCATTACGGTGCAGCAGGTGGTGCTGTTAGCGTGTCGCAGACCGACATGCCATTCCCTCCCTCTGCATCTCCCACTAAGGCGCAGAGAGGGAGAGGAAAGGGGAACCGGTCCCCGAGTTGAACAAACAATGATAATGGTAGTTGGTATCGAAACTGCCAGCAGCACCCTTCGTCTCTGCGTCACTAGCGCATACCAACAATTGGTGACCCGTAGCCCGAACATGGAACAACACGACGCCGTCGACAGCCCGACAGTGGCTGTAGCCTGTAGGAAACGAAGCTTCGACCAGCGACCCGGCCCTTTCGTTCGTCCAGATTCCTTTCGTTCCTTTCGTTCGCTCGTGCGCCGCATGCCGCATCACCGCCGACGTCACTATACGTTGCGGAAGCTAGCGAGACTTCTTGCACTTGGTGCTTTCGCAAGAATAAAGTAGTTCCACGTTCTTACCTCCAATATTTCAATTTTTCTTTCGTTATTTTTTATTTATTTATTTATTTAATTTCACCTTTATCGCCGTGAGGCATTACGTAAGGGAAGTACACATAATAATTTGACTACATAGTTTTCAATCGAAACAACAGATTCAACAAATAAAACAGCACTCAAACTATTTTAAGAGAAGAAAAAAAAACACTCGAATATCGGTGAGTGAAAACAACGTCACAGTTATGGATTTGTAAACACCCACACGCTTCGAGAGAGCAAACCATTCTTAGTGGCAGTGATATTGTAGGAGTTGTTACAAGGAAGAAAAAAAAAAGGATTCATTATCAGTTTCATTCACGAGATCATCCGGTAGACGGTTCCATTCCTGTATCGTTTTTACGAAAAAAGAACTACCGAAAGAGTGGGTTTTGTAACAGTATTCTAATATTTTTCGTGAATGGTCTTGACGATTAGAGACGTACGTTGGTGTGAACAGATAATCAAGAGAGTTAATGGCATTTCCATTATAATATATACAATGAAGAAATTTAAGCCTCAGTTTCTGCCTCCTTACCATCAGTGTCTCCCATTTCAATGCTCGTTTCATTTCTGTGATGCTTGCAAAGGAATTATAGTTGTTGCTAACAAATCTGGCTGCTTGGTTTTGAACTTTTTCCTATGCGTCAATCAAGTATTGCTGATGGGGATCCCAGATTACGCAAGCATACTCTAGAATAGGTCTTACATACATGAGATAAAGGGTTTGTTTCATGGTCTGTGAAGCTTCCCTAACATTTCTGCGTATTAAGTATAGCATCCGGCCGGCCTTGGTCACAGTTATGTCAATGTGTTTATTCCACTTGAAATTGTCGGAAAAATAGACGCCCAGATACTTATAATAGGATTCATTGCTAATTATTGAATTATTTATTTCGTATGTTGTGTCTAGTTTACTAATCCGGTTGGTGAATGATACACAGCAACATTTACGGACGTTTAGACTCACTTTCCATTTTTGGCACCACGTTGATATTCGGTACAAATCATATTCACGTTGATATTCGGTACAAGCGAGAAGTAATTGAAGATATTATGTGCCTTACAAACAAAACCGCCGTTAATGGTCTGCTATTGTGTGGCTGTATAGCTTAGTTTACACGTGACGTCACATACAGGCTCCCTACTCTGGGTACATCACATTGGCGGCCACCTGGACTTTCAGTGTCAGTGCAGGATAGGACACCACAGGGTCGTTCGGTACCCGCGTTCTTTTGTGCTCACCCCGCTTTCTTCAGTTCGCCAGTCGCGCCAAAGGGGAGCACCGAGAAACGCGAGGGTGCACCGGCACTAATCAGATGTCACGCAAGTGACCACGAAACGCGCGGAGTTATACGTCTTACGGGCCGAACTGCTCTCATAGCTTCCACAGCGTTGCACCTGATGTATCAAACCCCCACGTGGTGGCCGACATTTCACGCGCCACAGCGAGTGAGGTGCACGACACTCTGCTTGCCCCCCAAGCAGAACATGCGCATCGAGTGCTAAAACAGGCATTGATTCGCCTCCTCACCCTTTCGGAGCCGGAGCGCTGTACAGCAGCTGCTACGAAATTCCAAACTGGGCGACCGCGGACCAAGCCAACTGTTTCCAGGTCAAAAAACAAAAAAAAACACCAGGCAGTGTCTGGTGTATTTTTCCCGGTACCCCCAGACCGGGAATTCAGACACCGTTTCTCGCGGGTATGGCGGGCCTGGTTTTCAGGTGTGATACAGACTGGTGTGTTTTGGCAAGACTGAACTTGGTGTAATTCTTCTTTTTATGAAATTGAATTCATTGTGGATAAAAACATGCACTTTTACATGGCCATGGTAAATAACAGCAGCCTTGCACAGTAGTGAAGGACTGAAAATGACTTATCTGTTTATTTCATCTCTGTCCTCGTCACAGCTTGATTTTTGGGCTGACCTTCTTCGCCTCTTTATCCAAAAGGCTTCGGGCAACACAGCAGGGCATGGAGAAGACAAACAATTTATTACAGCATTCTCTCATTTGATAAATGAAGTTCAATATGCTTGTTGCACATTTGTGCTTTGACTTTTAGAAAAAATAATTGTGCGCAAATAGTCAAACTTTCAAGTATTGTTCAAATAGTATTTGCCATTCGATTTATTTCAACTGTAATTTCTACCATTCGAACTTTCCGAAGACCAATACAGTTAACGCCCAATTGACTGGGCCCCTTCAAATTTTTTTTATGCTGCACCCCATTACAACATCACTTTGCAAATAAGCTGTATTTCAAGCTTTGTTGTATTAGCAAATTCATTATAATTATGGGAGCGAGATTTTGATTTTGCAGCAGTTTCCGTAGCAGAAAAAAAAATGGTGCTTTGAAGCAGCCATAAGTGTTTTTGGAGCAAAAAAATAAGCTAGTTCAGAGCAACTGTTGATGCTTTCAGAGCAGATGGCAAAATATTTCAAACAATTCCTGGAATTTCAAGCGTTATTTAAGGTTCTTATAAAACATATGAATACTGATCAAACAAATTGCATATACAATATTTACTTAAAACAGCACAAAACAAATAACTAAGCAAATGGATGGTTGATGAACACTAAGCAAGATGAGCTACCTATTTTTCAAATGCCAATAGTATTTGTGGTAGATATTATATAAAAGCGTTAAAACTGAGTACCAAACTACAAAACTAGCCATTACTATGTAGCTATTGCCAAAGCCGCAACTTAGAATCGATAGGAGTACTGAATGTTATTCACATATTTAACCGAAACAGCTAGCCTGGACAATTTCAAAAGTTATATATGCTAAATGGTCTATACACATTAAATGCCAGCTCTTGTGACATAAATGAGCTCAAAGTAATCAATAGGATGCTGAACTAATCTTGCACATTTAAAAAAAGTTGTCAGTCTGTTCGGTATATATATATATATATATATATATATATATATATATATATATATATATATATATATATATATATATATATATATATATATATATATATATATATATATATATGTGTGTGTGTGTGTGTGTGTGTGTGTGTGTGTGTGTGTGTGTGTGTGCGTGTGTGTGTGTTAGTACATGTGCCATTGTCAATATGCTAGTATACAGCCAGATTTTGCTTTCGTTTACACTCGCTAGATAGTCACGCTATTGAAGTTCACTGTTCTCAGCTTCCTAGCTGGTCCAGTTTGGAGCAGTTACTTACAGAAATCGCCATTTGGAGCAGCATTTCTTCGAGCGATCGGAACAGCACTTCCATCACTGTAGTGTTGACTCGAGAATAGGCTGGTTCCAACATGGAGAGGCACTGCACCATTACAATTGCCCCTTCGTTTTTTTTAATATGCTTCACTGCGGCCCAGGCGACGCTACGGGCGCAATCGGATTGGCTCACGAAAGTGCTGGTTCGAACCTACGTGGCAAAGGTACAGGCTTTATTTAACTAATATTGTTTCAGACCGAAATGTTCAGAAAAAAATCAGGTGATGGTTTTAACAATCTGATTTTTCAGGTGTTTTTATACACAGACATCTGCAGGGCACATCAGCAACTCTGAATTCGAAGGGAGCGCACGCTTGTCCACGAAATCAGAAGGGCCTCCACAGAAGTTGGTGAGGGAAGAGGTGGAGGAAGAATACCGGCGCTTTTCTTTTCACGTGTAAAGTGCCGCTGACACCTTGTTTGCTTGCACCATGTAAGGTAAAATATACAATACGGTTTCTGCATCGCCTCATCCTTGATAAAACAAGAGAACACCTTCCCTACAGCAATTCGCCAACCTAGCCAAAAGAAACAATTACATGTTCCTATCCTATATTGATGAGCTTATAAATCTCCTGCAATCTTTCTTTTGTAAATTCACTTGGAATTATTCGAAAAATATTCAGCAAATGTTCTAAAAATATACTTCATTTGCACTCACACTTGAATGTTCGAATTTGCTTAGCACTAGAATTTTAAATGCGAAGCATTTCTAAGCTAACTTCAGCGACTTTGAATCTATCTATCTATCTATCTATCTATCTATCTATCTATCTATCTATCTATCTATCTATCTATCTATCTATCTATCTATCTATATATCTATCTATCTATCTATCTATCTATCTATCTATCTATCTATCTATCTATCTATCTATCTATCTATCTATCTATCTATCTCTGTCTGTCTGTCTGTCTGTCTGTCTGTCTGTCTGTCTGTCTGTCTGTCTGTCTGTCTGTCTGTCTGTCTGTCTGTCTGTCTGTCTGTCTGTCTAGCGACCTACGACTTTAAGCTTCCTGGCCGTTTCGATATTGGGATCTATCCCAAAATATGTATAACATAACATGACTATATGACGAGCATATGTGAGTTTTATAACATGAAAATGATGACACGTATGTCATGAATATAATAATTTTCATGTAATTGTCTTTCTAATCTTGTGGTGATTTTGTTAACATGACATATTGCAAAACTGGTTTGTTATGACATGACTGTATGGCGAACATAAGTGACAGGCCCTAAAGTGGAAATCATGATATGCATATCATCTATGCCATGACTACACGCCATGATCATGGTGCGCTCGCGGTCGTTTTGCTTGCTTCACATATACAAAATTTGGTATCACGGGACGCGAATGCACGACAAGGTAAGTGCCACGTACAAACATGAGAATCATGACATGCGTGTCATGTAAAACATGACTGCATGCTACGCTCATTGTGAACTGATGGCCATTTCACTAGCTTCACGTATATAAAATTTGGTGTTCCGTGACGTGAATAGATGACGAAGGTATGTGACTGGTCTAAACATGATAATAAGGACATGCGTGTCCTGTATAAGAACATGAATAAATGCCACGCTCCTGATCCGCTCGCGGCCGCTTCGCTAGCTTCACATATACCAAATTTGGTATCACGTGATGCCAACGGACGACAAGGTAAATGCCACGTACGAACATGAGAATCATGACATGCGTGTCATGTAAAACATGACTGCATGCTACGCTCATAGTACACTCGTGGCCGTTTCGCTAGCTTCACATATGCCAAATTTGGTATTACGTGACTAGAATGGACGGCCAACACAAATGCCAGGCGCAAGCATAGTATTCATTACATGGAAGTCATGCAATGCATAATTTACATGCCTACCGTGGCACTGCTGGTGCTGGTATTGCAAACGTTAGTGGCACCGTCGTTACGCGACTTTAATAAAAGATACTTCAATCTTATCTAGATACGTCAGTGCGCATAACATTCCTATTGTGTTCAGTGTACTACGTCCGTACGCCTCGTAACTTGATTGATTGATTTGTGGGGTTTAACGTGCCAAAACCACGATGTGATTATGAGAGACGCCGTAGTGGAGTGCTCCGAAAATTTCGACCACCTGGGGTTCTTTAACGAGCGCCCAAATCTGAGCACACGGGCGTACAACATTTCCGCCTCAACGTAAATGCAGCCGCCGCCGCCGGGATTTGATCCCGCGACCTGCGGGTCAGCAGCCGAGTACCTTAGCCACTAGACCACTACGGCGGGGCACGCCTCGTAACTTTGCGCTGATTTTAAAGTGACATATCCACCTTCCTCATTCGCGCTTCGCAAATCATCGATTCCCGCTGGACGTATGATCTGCATTTTTTTTTGCTATTCGCACTGCTCTAAAGAAAGAAAAAAGATCCATTTCTGTTTTCAATAAACGCCTATCGATGAACTACGGCACTCGATTAGGCCCACTAAGGAAACACTAGCAACAAATATACATTTGCAAACAATCTGCTATGTGCTCCTCATAGAGCCTAACCAACTGAGGAACTTATTTTTAAAAGAAGGACTATTGTTCAAACGAATCGTGACTTAGGGAAGGCTCACAAATCTTCAAACAGCAATGGCTGAAATTTCAGTACAATGATGAATCACAGTGGAATTTTCCCTTCTGCGGACCACTAGAGACAATGGAGAACATGCAACAGCTAGATGTCACCTAAGTTTCGAAAATTACAAATTATTTTTGTATGCAGTTACCGAGAAATGTAAATAGCAATGCTTTTCACCATTTACCCTTTCGGTATATACAGGCATAAGCACGCTTTGCTCCACCAAGTGGCCTCGACCTTCTTCGACTGATGCTAACACAGCCAAGCATTGGACACGGTATGTTTACTCCAGCAAATTAAAGGCGAAGCGCGGGCAGATTTTTTCAGTAAATTTCCACTTCACTTCTGCCTAACTAGCGGGTCGAAAACACACTTGGCAGGTCCGTTTTTTTTTCCACATTTTGGTCGTGGCTATGTTTTCACGCAAGCCCATGAAATTCGTTGTCAACGCTTATCTCGGCAATGGACCATTGCGTGCGACAACCCACGCACGTTTTTAGCTTGAAATCACAGCTGCTGCTCGAAAGAAATGATGTATTGGAAAAACAAAAGAAACGTACATTGATAGCGCTTGTAAATGTTGCACACTAAATGAATCTGAAATGCAGTGAGCAAGCAGTTGTTCTACTTCTCCGTAATATCATTTTTTTTTAAGCAGCAGCCGCAATTTCGAACTCGAATGGTGTGTTGGCTGTCGCACACAATGGTTTACTGCAGAGACAATCGTATACGCGTGCGTGAAACACAGCCACTATCAAAACATGGCGAAAATGTGCCTGCCGAGTGAGTGCATTAAACCCACTGGTCAGGCAGACGTGAAAAAAATACTAGTTAAATCGATTCCCGCTCTATCTACTATAAAGCGCAGCAAACATGCAGTGTCCAACGCTTGGCAGCGCTCCAGTATTGGTCGAAGCAATTGAAGGCCTTGTGTCGAAGCATTTAAGTTAAGTGTGCCGATGGCTGGACATCCTGTGGCTGGAAATATAACTTAATGTTGTGCTCTTAAACAGGGCACTATAGTTGCCAAACTGAAAACAGATTATAAAACTGCATTCATGACAAAATATACCACTGAAATGAGCAAGTTTCCTCATTTGGTTCTTTATGATTCTTTTTTTGCGGAGACAATGGCTTCTGTGAAGGCTTCTGACCGTCTTCTGCCGCAAATCAGTTCGGCAGTTTCCGCGAAGCTCCAATGCGTGCCGTATCAGCTTCTGTATATCATATTGTGATGGTGGACCACTTGATTAAATGGAAGTCATTTTGACTCCCATCAGCTGACTCTAGGTGGCCCTTAAGAGCGTGACACCATCAGCCAGATCAACCTGAACACACGCAAACGAAAGTTATTTCATACGAAAACAGCCAAACAGCACTGATAACTTCATCGCTATGACTAAGACGATGTGCTGAGTTTCAGAAGTTCTGAATCACACTTCAAACTGAAACACATGCAGTAAAACCCTACTTATTTATCTTTGAGGGGGCAGTAAGAAATTAACCTAAAGGCTGAAAAACAGGCCAAATGAAAAAAAAAACGCAGTCCGAAACTGCACGGAATTAAGTTTAAATTCGTACATTTGAATTAAAAAGTCCAATATTTCCTGGAGAATTCATTTGTTCAATATAAGCAGAAAAGCTTCTCGAGCACCCGTAGTGTCACGTCCACTTCATAAATGTAGTGCCACCGTGGCCGAGAATAAACGCCCACTTATAGCGATACCTTAGCGATATCTGTCATCAGGTGTGCCAGGGTCTCCGAGCGATAACACAGTCCTGTTGGCAAAGTGGTGGTGGTGGTGGTGATGTTTCCACAGGCGGGGTTACCCTGGTAGACCTGATTCGCCTCACCATACATCGCTTAAGCCTGTTTCTCGTAGAAAACATAAGAATATGTTGGTCGCTTGCTTTGTCGAACTGCTGTGGCTCATTGTAGATGACCGAACGCCCCACATCTATCCGAAAGACAGGTAGTCCAAGAAAATGAGCCCTGCTTCCAACTCCTACATTTTCCCTCCGGTGGCTGGCACCGACAGCTGAAGGCATTAAATCACTATAAAACACGTGCTGCACAATCGCACTATGTTTGCATGACTCCCACAACTAGTCAACTACTTCAAGAAATAAAATTCGAGCTCAATAAGACGGCAGGCTCACTGACAAATAATGGGTGCGTAAACAACAATAGAAACAAATGCAAATCTCTAAGGCAGGGATCTCAAATAGTGCAGCCCCAGAGCTGGCCCCGAACTGTTTGCTAGCGGCCCTGCAGCTTTACAAGGAATAAACTTTCACCACATTGCTGAATGATACTCACATTATTTTCTCACCTATATTGGTTTTAAGATCTTTGTTCGAGGGAGCTACAGAGACAGTCTTAGTCTCTAGCATTTTTTATTTAAAAATATCCAACACGTCCTAATTTTTGGAGTACCGAAAATTTGCCCACAACCATGCGGATAGGCGTCACGGCCTCAGGACAGATGGACGTTCACAAGATCATCGCACTAGCTGACCGACTCATGGCCGTCACCCCGCCAGCAGTTATCACAGTGCTTGCCAAAACCTCGCCGTCTCCCGCCTTGCTGGAGATTCGGACAGAAATTTCTCGCCTCGCCGACACCATCGCGGTACTACAATCAAGCGGAAGTCAAAGATCACGGCGGCGTGCTGCAGAACAACGGCAACATCTGTGATGGTACCACCGTAAGTTTGGGAACGTATCAAGGAACTGTGTTCCACCGTGCTATAAATCGGGAAAGGCACCGAGCCAGTACAGAGGGTGAAGGGTGCCACCGGCTCAGAGGAAAGTGGCCCTTTGTCTTCTTCCTGCTGATTGGGAGAAAGGCACCCGCTTCTTTTTCGGCACCGCCCCACTGCGGTGGTCTAGTGGCTAAGGTACTCGGCTGCTGACCTGCAGGTCCATTTCTGATGGAGGCGGAAATGTTGTAGGCCCGTGTACTCAGATTTGGGTGCACGTTAAAGAACCCCCGGTGGTCAAAATTTCCGGAGCCCTACACTACGGCGTCTCTCATAATCAAATGGTGGTTTTGGGACGTTAAACCCCACAAATCATTCAATCAAAGCTGACCTGCAGGTCGCGGTATCGAATCCCGGCTGCGGCGGCTGCAATTCCGATGGAGGCTGGAATGTTGTAGGCCCGTGTGCTCAGATTTGGGTGCACGTTAAAGAACCCCAGGTAGTCGAAATTTCCGGAGCCATCCTCTACGGCGTCTCTCAATCATATGGTGGTTTGGGGACGTTAAACCCCACATACCAATCAATATTTTTCGGCACTGGGTAGGAAGTGAGCGCGCTGCCGGCGTCACCAGCCGATCGCAAAGGCCCGAGCTTGTCGACGTTGCAAGCTACAAATAGCACGATAATAATGGCGTACGGGCACCACTCTCTATCGCTAGACCTGGGATTCAAGAGGACATTCAGGTGGATATTTGTGGTAGCCGACGTAAAAAAAAAAATTGCTATGCTCGGAGCCGACGTCTTGCGTCACGTTTGACTGCTTTATGATGTACGCAACCGGCGTTCACATACATGATTCCCTAGCTCGCAAGCAGAAGTGTGCGGAAAGCCGTCTAAGCAACCGCCTCTCAGCCCTAGACGCTAGTAATACCACCGGGCACGGCCCGTTTTACGGCTATCCTACGCGAGTTCCCCGAGCTGACGCGGTCGCCATGGAGCGGTGATGTCGTCAAGCACAATGTCTTTCACCACATTTCCACCACAGTATTCCCGGTTTACGCATGTCCACGCCACCTGTCTCCCAGAAACTGAAAGTAGCACGACAGGAGTTCGACCACGCGCTCGAGCTTGGCATAATCCGCCCATCCGCTAGATTTGGTTCATCCCCACTACACATGGTGTCAAATTCTGCATCAGGAGACTGGCGGCCCTGCGGCAATTATCGATCCCGCAACTGTACTCGGCCGTTATCTATTACCACATATTCATGATGGCATGGCCAACCTGCATAGT
The DNA here is from genome assembly GCF_043290135.1 of Rhipicephalus microplus. Classification (NCBI taxonomy): domain Eukaryota; kingdom Metazoa; phylum Arthropoda; class Arachnida; order Ixodida; family Ixodidae; genus Rhipicephalus; species Rhipicephalus microplus. The sequence goes on from NC_134710.1 coordinate 121,990,555, forward strand.
GCGACACTTTTCTCTAAGATCAGCCTCGTACCTCGTACCTACCATCCTCGTACCTACCACCAAATTTCCATGGCCCCAGAAGACATCACGAAGACATCGGTAACAACACCACTCGGCCTGTTCGAGTTCATACCTTTCAGTTTGCGAAACTCCGGGACACTCCAGCGGTTTATTAGCGATGTTTTCCACGGCCTCGACTTCTGTCATGCATACCTCAACGATGTACTCATTGCAAGCAGCTCACTAGATGAGAAGGAGGTGCATCTTCGATCCGTGTTTTAGCGCCTGGCAAATCATGGAATAGTGGTGAATACGGACAAGTCTGAATTTGGGCAGGGTGAACGAGCTGACGTTTCTGAGCGAAGTAATATCGAACTGCATAATCAAGCCTCTTCCAGACAAGGTTAAAGCAGTCCAGCAGTTCTCACGACCCAACAGTAAACGTCAGCTCCACGAATTTCTTGGTCTCGTGAACTACTACCGTCGTTTCATAACCCCGTGTGGAACTATAGTCTGCAGTCTCTTCACCCCCTGCTATAGACACACGAAGGCGCCGCTAAGGAGCTTCACTGAACGGAGGGTGCCCAAGCGGCCTTCCAGATGATCAAAAGACGTCTTGCCGACGCCGCGCTCGATCCTCATTCACCCGCAACCGGGAGTTCCGCAGTGCGTTATGGTCAACGCATCAGACGCAGTTGTGAGTGCCGCGCTTCAACAATGCATCAGAAGACCATGGTGACCAATGATTTTCTTTTCCTGAAAACCGACGGGCACCAAAGAGCCGTACAACACCTTCTGACGCGAACCGTTGGCCGTGTACGTGACAGTCCAGCACTTGCGGCATTATTTGGAAGGTACCGAGTTATTTGCCCTAATGGACCACAAACGCCTCACGTATGCATGCGGTCACCGAATACTGAGGGGGACACCCATACCTCCCGTGAATTATGGCAGATGTCATACATATCTGAATTAATCACAGGCATTCATCACATTACTGGAGTCACTTTTTTTTTCTTAAATGTATGTAAGGAGAGGTTGGTGCCAATGCGTGGCACCGGCTACTCCTCTTCTCTTGCACAAAAGTCAACATCGCACATTCAGTAGCAAACACAAGGCTATACATATGTACATAGCACAACACTTACACAATGAGTTCACGTTTTTCCACACTGAGTGTCCGCACCACACAGAAATGAGTCCACACTGCGTAGAACTGCGTCCGCACCACACTGAGTTTGTAAAAAACAAAACATAAGAAATCCACACAAGTAATCACGCCAATTTAAGTGCTCACACAAAAACGTGAAAGTTCAATAAAACGTGTAAGGTGATCTTGTCGCTTAAATACTGAGATATTTTCAGAAAGGTTTTCCCAAAAATATCGTAGTGAAGCAGGAAAATACTGTTTTGAAACATACCGTGGTTAACATTTGTTTTTCGTTTAGTACTTTTGAGCTATTTCTGATTCCTCCAGAAAGTGAACGACTGCACGTGCTGCAGTGGCTTGTAGCTTTCCTTTTGACCATGGACCCAAGATTTTTCCAATTGATGGAGGTCGCTTATCCAAAGAATTGAGTTTTTGAAAAAGGTTCTTTCGAGGTACGTCATGATTTTTACAATGCAGAAGAATATGCTCCACGTCTTCTTGAGCTTCTCCACATGAGCAGGTGGGACTGCGAGCTCTCCGTATTCTATATAGGAAACCCACGCTAAATATTTCAGTCACATAAATAATGGAGTCACATTAACGCTGTCGCCAATGCCATTTCGCGTGCCCAGTCAGCGCCGTAACCTAGCTCACAGAAATAGACTTCAACAAAAGGGCGGCTGCCCAACACGATGACAATAAATTTCACTGCCTACAGGAAACGCCGACGTCGCTAAACCTGCAGTGGTTCCCCTCAGCAGGTACGAACCTTTGCTGCGACACGTCTGCTGTCAAGACACGAGAATTTGTCGTTCGATACACGAAATGTCACACAGGAGAATCTGGGATACACAAAAGCTCATCGGAGCACGTTTTGTATGGCCTGACATAAACCGTGATTCTCAACAATGGACTCCTGAGTGTCTCCTGTGCCAGCACTTCAAGGTAAAGCGTCGCACCGTGACGCCGTTGGAGACGTTTCTAGGGCCAGATGCTCGATTCGACCATGTACACGTCGACATCGTCGGGTCGTTGCTACCCTGTCAGGGCCAAATGTACTTCTTAACTTGTTTGAATTGTTTCACGAGTTGAGCGGAGGCTATTCTCATTCCTGACACCAAAGCCGAAGCTGCTGCTCGTTCTTTCGTTAGCCACTGACTCTTTTGCCTCGGCGCCCCATCATCCATCACACTTGACAGAGGAAGCCAATTCGTGTCCGCATTATTCATCAGTAAGACGAAGCTCATCGGTACATCGCGGATCAGAACCACTGCCTACCATTCGATGAGTAACCGAATGATTGAGCGACTCCACCGGCAGTTAAAAGCCACGCTCATGGCAAGCGAAGAACCGCCTTGGGTCGAAGCACTGCCTATTAAACTCTGGGGCATACGCACCACGTTCAAGGTGGACGTCGTATGCAGTGTTGCTAAAATTGTTTATGGCACAACCATGCGGCTGTCTGGCGAGTTCTCTGCACTTGACTGACAAGCCCACATTCCTGATGGTGACTACGCATCACGCCTACATCACATCATGATGAAAGTTGGGCCTACGCCTCCATGAATGCCCACAGAAAGACGACCATATGTGAGCAATGAACTCAACTCGTGTGGTCACGTCTTTGTGCGTAACAATTCAATATCGAAGACGTCTACAAGCACCGTACGATGGACACTTCAAAGTTATTCGCTATGGAAAGAAGATGATTATCATCAAAAGTCGCGGCCGCCAAGAAGTTGTGTCATTGGACCGAGTTAAGTCCACGCACATAGAAACCAACCGGTTCACAATAGAAACCTTCACCTCCGCCAGAAAGCTGCAGAAAAACGCCACATTCTACACCAACGGGAGCGGCGGACACGGGAATTCCCCAAGACACTGAGTTTCGCTACACACGCAGTGGAAGATGGACAGGTGCGCCAGATTGCCTCGACCTCTAGCCAGCGGCCGCTCTGGCGTTTCATTTCATTCGTGACCTCACTAGGGGGAGGGGGGGGGGTACTGTGGTGTACTCTAGCGCCACGGCCCAGCAGGTGGTGCTGCCAACGTGTCGCAGACCGACATTCTTTTCTCTTCCTCTGCACCACCAACAAAGGCACGGAGAGGGCGAGGAAAGAGGAACCATTCTCCGAGTTGAACGTGGAGTTTAATGAACAATTTGCGACTCCAACTAAGCGCTTGCCACCTAGCGGCCGTGCCTGAAAACGGCGCTAACAGGGTCAACCTTCAGGCTTGAAATCAGCTATGTTACCACGTTGCAAGCGTTGAGAAGCGACCGCATAATTCCTTTATTTTAGCCATGCCGCATGCACGATCCCGAAAAAAAAGAAAGCCATGTCCAAGGACCATTGCAGTGCGCCTCAATGCGTGGCATCGCGGTGGAAAGATGGTAACATATCTTTCTATCACTTCCCGAAGGATGCAGACGACGCGCGAGGGAGAATGGTGCAAATCAGACATTGTAAAGTAGGTGACGGTCACTGCGCTAGTTTGATCTAATCAATTCGCCCACGAAGAATTCGTTCTCCTCGGTGAGCACTCGAATATTTAGCATGGGTTCATTCTTTCAATATTTGTGCATCCCTAAGAACCGAGTATAGTTTCGCTTATATAAGCGAGTGTTTTACAAAATTGGTTGCGTTACGTGTTTGAGTGTACTTTTCGCAAGTGCTTGTTTTCTGCACAAGTCGTAGTGCTACCCATTCTTAAATTAAGCTGCTTTAATCCTTATCTTCGAACATTTTTTTTGTTTTGAATGCGTGACACGCACACAAACTCGCGCGCGTGCGTAGCGTGTATGTTCGTGCATATAGTAATAATTTCCGTGCATTTGTAGTGTGCGTGCATATATCTGCTTTGAATACCAACTACTGTCAGCATGAACGAGCGAGTGTTCGGAAACACACGACCTTATTCATTAGAAACTTAATAACATGAATTGCGAACAAAGAGAAAGGAGCACTCCTATTACAATCGAAACTACGATTTGCCTTACGTCAAGATACTCTGGCCCAGGCATAGCTATATTCTGTAATCAAGTGAGCGACATGCGTATTCTGCTTTTTACGGGGCAATTGAACTCTATGGGATACATGAAATCAGCAGCACAATTCGCAGCGTACAATTAGCTCGAAGACTGTTAAAACATTGCCTGTAGCAGTGTAGCAAGTCAGCGCAGAAAAGCTAGCACCTTTCGGAGAGTCCCGCTACACGTGCGCAGTTCTCTTCTTCAACCTCGGGCCCACTAGGCAGGTTCTTCAACCTGAAGTAAATGTGATGTGGTTCGCTGAAGAGGCTCAATGTTTGAGTTCACAACGCCACTAATTCCGCTGTTTGGCGAGTAAAATCCTTTAAGCCGATGAGAATGATGTGGTCCGCGGCAAAATACTTCGCAAAAGCAGCACGATTCAACTCCCCAATAAAAAAAAAACTTCACCACAGCGCCCAGCGAAAGTGCCGCGTTGACGCTGTTGAGCGCAGCCATCTGTGCCAGCACACCGAGCGTTTTATGGAGTTGCGAATAAATTTGGTATCGATACTCGCGCTTCGTCTCTGCGTCACTCTCACGTACCAACACTTCTACTCGATTTCATCACGTATATCAACGAACGCCGCACTTTTAGAAGTGACTACACATCCAAAAATGGACTAAAATGCTTAACTCAAGAGCTGGTACAAATACGAACAAGATTCGCATTAGTAATGTTCACAAGTAGCGCATCTTTATTATGTATTCTTTTTTTGTGTGCATTCCCTTAACGGTACTATCGTGAATATGGTGGTCAGTCTGCGAGAGGGCAGTACCTCAGAACTCGGCCTGAGAGCAATTTTCTGTCGGACTGGAAGAAAAACAGTACAGCAGACGATGAGCTACACAACGCACCTGTCGGAAACTATAGTTGCTTTAGGGTGAGTATGGTTCATGCTTCCTGGGTAGCATGTATACACGTTATCTTGCAACTATTTATGCCGACAATGTCGAGTAGAAGTGATACAAAATGTAAATAAACATTCTAGGGTGCCACAATCTCGCCTTCACATGGTAGTGTGGATGGATTGTCTATGTTATTCTATGTGTCAAAATTATGTTACATTTTATGAGTAACCACTTCGATTATAGCTCTTAAAAGGACTCTGAAACACTTTTTCAGGTAAACATGGAATGAAATCACTGGAAGAGCTTATTGCCTCACAAATTCAACGCCGCAAAAATGCTCACATCAGCCAATGGCTGATAGATGGACTTTCTACAAGTGATTTTTGAGCGTCCTCCGTCATTTGTTGAGAGGAGAGAAAGCAATTTTCAGCCGACTTCAATAATTTATTGTGAATTCCATACCGCGTGCTGCGCTATATTATTCGGTTAGCGTGTTTTCGGGAGCCTCCACTACTGTTCGGCAGCGTTTTCTGACCATGCTCAAAAAGTGTTGCAGGGCCACTTTAATTGCCTGGAGTTGAACGCTGAAAGGCGCAGTATCTATGAACAGTGTGGGTGTAGGCCCGAATGGGTTAGGAAAGGTAACCGAAAATTTTAAAATACAAAAACTGCGCCACAGACGAGACGAGTGAAGAAACGCACAGTACTAGCGCTGAATAATCATGTCACTGACTGCTTTCTTCCTTGAATGCAATCTAAAGAAAAAGGTGGGGAAGCAAGTCACGTGTAACTTCAAGCTATATTCGTCATGAAAAAGTTGGTAGGACCAGTTAACTAATCGAGTAAGTTAAACACTTGAGAGTACACCTAGACACATGAGAGATAGTTCATTTCTTTGCTTAGTGTTACGGATGGTTCCAAAACACATCCGGTAGTCTTTAGCTCGATAGCAAAAGCCTCGGCGTGAACACGAAATGAAACACAAGTTGTCAACATAGGTTTAGGTGCACGTTAGAAGAAACCCAGATGGTCCGAATAATTCCAGTTCCTCTAATATGGTATGACATTGTGGTTTTGGCATGGAAACTGTATAAATATTTATTATTTCTTGGCTGCTACGTCGGTTTTCTTATATACAAGCAGCAGCATAGAGACAAATGAGTGAGTTAGAGCAAATTACAATTGTTATAACCTGCTTTCTACATGAATCTTTTCTTTCTGCATAGTTTTATCTCAACAAAGCATAACTTTTCATGAAATGAAACCAATTTTAATGGTAGAAGTGCTTTTAGAGGGAACCTTTTTATGGGATTCTGAGGCTTGCCATAGTTAGTTCTATGGCTTTCCCTTTTCACGCAATGTGAAAAGGGAAGTTATGCCAGAACTCCTCTATTTAACTCATTTACGTCTACTAACTCTACTGAAATATTTCTCTATTATTCATTTTATTCCAACAAACCTCGGCCTTCAGGTAAATTCTCGGTGCACTGCCAGCAGCTTTAACATCTCCCTGTACTTTTGAGCTGCCAATTGGGCTTGAATGAAGGGTGGGTTTGGGGGCACTACGTCTAGTTATAAATGCCCTTCAGCTTTGAGCCTTGTCTTGGACAAGTGCTGAATGCCTCGTACAATGTCTAAATCATCAATGCTAGCAAAAAGAGCTGCAAGGTCTTCATGCCTGAAGGCAGCATTGAAACCTTCAGGAAAGCATTTCGACAACATGGCAACGAATATTTTACATCTACGATAGGACATGTTGGGTGTTATGTCTTAGTGGTGCTGATAGATTGAAAAAAAAAATGAGCTGCTTTCTGTACATACTGATCCACCAGTTGTTTACTTTCATGTCGTAAAAACACAAGTGACGATGCGTAAGTGTTCCAGAAGGGGGTCCCAAAGTGAAAACTTTAAGGGGGCCTGCTGTAAATCGCACATACGGTAATTACTAGCTGTGGAGGTTAGTAGAGAAGACGTCGGTATACAAGAAACAACAGTACAACTAGCACGACTTACAAATACAGTTTTTAAAAAGAATATAGTATGTACAATTTAAAACATGATAGTAGCCAATGTGGGTTTTTATAAGCAGTGGATTAGCAGCATTTGAATTGAGATTATGTTAATTAAAACAAGGACCACAGGAAGGTGGTGCACATTTTAGACAATACACAAAAACATGATAAATAAGCGTAGTGATTACAAGAAAAATGGGAAGGGTAAATGAATACAAAAAATGTTGAACTTTGAAGTTTAGATAAAAGTTTGTTTGCTATTTATCAATTGGAGTGAAAAGTTCAAACTTAACTTAAATAGTTAAATACCATGGATCAATGGTTGTGAAGCTAACAGGTTTTTGTCATAGCTTTTCATAAAAAAGCCAATAGGAAATGATGCTGGTGTGATAGGAGTTGCAAGGACGGAAGTTTAGACAGCATAAAAAAAGTGTGTTGCTCATGGATTTGCCTGTAAGTGCCCTAAAGAGAAAAACGACTTTTCGCGCATTAGTAAAGCAGCTTCACCGTACAGTTCAGTTTATTCATCCTAAGGGTCTCCAGGAGGCGACAATACATAAAGAATGGGTTAACAAAACATTCACATAATTCATAAATTAAAAAGTTTTATATTGATTATTTACTCGTTGTTGGAACAAGAACGGACAGGTAATGGAGGAGATTTCAACAGGAAGGCTGTACTAGTATTTGGCAGTGCGTGGAATGAATGAGGCGGAGAAGTGAGCAGTTCGGGCACGTGGGCGTGTGAATTGTTGCGTATGACAGGTGTGGTGAGAAGTGCGTGCAACAGGAACGACGTATGGCGCTTGATTTAGGGTGTTGTAAAATACCTTGAGAAAAAGAGCAAGACTGGAAGTGCGTCGACGGTGTGAAAGCTGCGGTAAACCAGATTCTGCTGTAGGTGCTGAAATGCTGATATTATATGAGTAGCTTGAGTGAATTAATCTAGTAGCGTGATTCTTTACAGCTTCAAGAGAATCAATGAGATATGACTGATGTGGGTTCCTGATGGCTGATGCATATGATCCAGTTTTGGTCTTGCGAGTGATTGATAGGAGAGCAACCTCACATTTCTGGGGGCCTGACGAATATTACGTTTAAGAAAACATTGGGTTCGATTTGCTAATAATATAATATTAAAAATATGAGCATGCCAGGTCAGATTATTGCAAAGAATGATTCCTTGATATTTAAAAGAATGTACATTCTCGAGAGGTGTGCCTTTAATTTCGTAAGATAGTTCTATGGAATTAGTACTGCAAGAAAACTGACATAACTTTACATTCGCTTGCATTTAAGGTCATTAGCAAATCATCACATCAAGTACCTATGTTATTTAGGTCTTTTTGGAGAGCAATTTGATTGTCGGTGTTATGTACAGTGCGATAAATGACACAGTCATCCACGAACATTTCAAGTTCACAAAAGACACGTGAAGGTAACTCGATAATATTAATTAAGAATAGAAACGGGCCTAAGACCAATCGTTGTGGTCTTTTTGGAGAGCAATTTGATTGTGGGTGTTATATTCAGCGCGATAAATGACACAGTCATTCGCGAACATTCTAAGTTTACAAGAGACACATGAAGATAGGTCATTATATTTATTAAAAATAGAAAAGAGCCGAATACCAATCGTTGAGGAACGCCAGATGTTACAAGTACTGAGTTAGATACGTGATTTTTTTATAAATACAGATTGGGAGCGGTTACTAAGAAATTCACTAATCCACTTCAAGACAGCCGCATGCAAGTTAAGTTTTCTTAGCTTTAATTATAAGCGCTGGTGGGGAACCTTATCAAAAGCCTTGCAGAATTACAGGAAGATTACGTCACTCTGTGTATTAATATCAGGATTAGTATGAATGTCATGTGGAAAGATGGCAAGCTGTGTGTCACAAACGGCTGCAATTCTCGTCTCGCCCGCGCACCCCATCGCCCAAGGAAGGGCGCCTTTGTATTTGGAAGACGCCATCCGGCGACTTACGACTCAACATGGCACCGCCGCGTCTTCCCTACTCCTGTACCGGAAGAGGCACGCATGTTTTCGAGGAAAAAGAAATGGGGACGGACGCCCCGAAAAAGTTTTGACTGCTTCGGAATCGGCAGTTGACGTGCAACCAGCGAGAAGCGCGGCCGTCGGTGTCGCGCGTCTCGCGCAGGTGGCGAGCATGGTGGGTCCTGCGCAACGTATTGAGACGGCTGCAATACCGGGTGACTTCGTCGTTTACTAAGCTGGCGAGATCTTCAGCGGCACGCCGTCAACTACCCTACGTGTACCATGAGCTGGCCTGGTTCGTATGAAACTTTTTATTGTGATTTTTTTTTTCAATTGGTATTTCATTATAGCCAGCTTTTTAATAATTGTAGTTGTGTGCGCGGTGCCGCACGTAGACATTCAGAAGCACGAACATGATCTTTATCTCGCTTTGTATCTTCATTACTTTCATAATGTTGGTATTTTATTCACATTCCGCGTATTTGTGTTTTGTTTGTACCTGTTGTAGTGTTCTTTTAGAGCATAGTTGGTTTTGTAGCTGTTTTTTTTTCATCACGCGAATTTTCGTTGTTTCCTCTTCAGTTAACTTTACAGCGAAACCTGTTAGGAGATCAAAGCTCGGTTCACGCGCTGCCGTAGTTGTCTACCGCCACCGCTGTCCTTAACCACAGCGCATGAATTTAGAAAAAAGAGACTCGTAGTAGCAATGACACAGTAGGCCTCGAACCAGGGTCCGCTCGGTGCCATCCCAGCATTCTACCACTAAGCCACGCTGGCTCTTGGGACTTGTTGGAAATCTTGCCTTAGGCAGACTTGATGTCGGGAAAGCAATCGCGTTAACGCGACTAATAAAGCGTTTCAAAACAGCGAAAGAACAACCAGTCATTGCACAATGTGAATAGCCTAACGAGTTGATCGTCCAATGCTCCAACCTATTACAAAAGCTTGTTCTTGTTCATTTATTAACTGTGGTGCATACCCACTTCAGGCACTATTCCTCATCGTCATCGGTCACTGCATGAACAATTGGCACAAAATTCTTTGCAAGTGTTAAGCGGATACCACGCTTCTCAGAAGAATGACGAAAAATAGCATAGTGAATGTCAGCCTACTACACAAAATCTTGTTATTATTATTGTCGTAGTGGGCGTCAAATAAGTGTGCTTGCAGCAGTTATCCAATTAGTGTTAAGAAAGGGCTCTGAAAGGCCGCTCTTCTAGCTTTCGCTGAGAGTTGTTGCGCCTTCCGCGCAGGCCTGGCGTTTTTTGTTAACTCCTGCCTTTGCCCTTGTGTTAATTAAATGCCTACTTAATTTGTATGAAATCTCCGTATGTGCTTATGAGTAAGTCAGTCAGACCCAAACATCACCACACGTGCAACCCCGCACGCGTCGACCGACCTGCAAATACATTTGAGATGTAACACTTCGAGGCCTTTCAGGACTCGCAGGCCGAAGCGTAAAGTGGAAGCCTGCGAGTCTGCCGCACGTCGATGTTAGATCGGCGGGGCCTCACCAGAAGTGTGTGACACGGTTTCAGAAGAGAATCCTCTGCGTAAGCCATGCTGAGCGGGCTGAAAAAAGTAATTCGAGTCCAGAAAGCTTCTGGCAAGAGAGTAGATGACATGTTCTATAATTTTGCAAGGAATGCTTGTTAATAGATTGGATGGTTGTTTAGTGGATATATTTACTTGCCGGTTTTGTGGACTGCAAATACCTTCCTAACTTTCTAGTCATCTGGAATAAGGCCTCAAAAAAGAGACTGGCTAAACAGCAAAGATAAATATTGCTGCATCAAGTGCGACTGACCCAAATCCTCCGTTGACGCTACCTACTAATAAGAACTTGCTGGAAGTGCATGTGGACGGTCTTTCTTTGACGGCTTTAGTTGACACTGGAGCTCAGGTGTCTATAATGAGTGCTCGTCTGTGTCACCGCCTCAAAAAAGTACCCATGCCTGCCGCAACACAAGCCGTCCGTGTCGCCGATGGTGGAACTGTAGCCGTCATTGGAATGTGTACCGCTCGTATTAGCCTTGCCGGCCGCCATGTTCCTGTTTTATTTACCGTGCTCGACAGTTGCCCTCATGACGTCATGTTCGGGATGGACTTCTTATCGACGCATTCTGCCCTGCATGATTGACTGTTCCGCCGGCACTCTCTGTTTAGAACTTCCTCTTCTCCTGAATTCTCACCCTGAACTCCCGAATAGCCTGTGCACTACTGACATCTCCCGGATACCACCTAAAGCTCTCACATTCGTTGAATTGGCCACACCCTCTCCCGTGCCCGACAGGGATTATATCGTGACGCCCATTCCTGATGTTCTCCTGGCACGTGACATTTCTGTTCCACACTCCGTCGTAACCATGGCCTCTAACCGAACGTATTTACCTTTTATCAATTTCGGTTTTATAAAATAAGTGCTACCTCAAGGAATATCCGTCGCCATGCTAAGACCCTTAATTGACGACCAAGTCACCTGTTTTGCGGCAGACGTATGTCCCGATTACCCACGTCAGTCGCCGGATGCCACGTGCTGGATGCAACCTTACGCTCCATGATCGCCCCGGACCTCGAACCTGAGAAGTCAGCCGCGCTCTGTCGCGTTCTGGCTTCATACCGCGACATATTCGACATAAACAGCCGTCCACTCGGCCAGACTTTACTCGTCTAGCACCGCATTAACACAGGTGGTTCTCATCCCATTCATCGGCGACCATGCCGGGTGTCTGCCACCGAGCGTGAAGTAATTCAACAAGAAGTCAACAAGATGGTAGCCAAGGGAATCATTGAACCCTCTTCGAACCGTTGGGCGTCCTCCGTTGTGCTCGTTAAAAAGAAAGATGGCACGTGGCACTTCTGCGTGGAATACCGCCATCCGTGAATAGAATCACGAAAAAGGACCGATGACGCTCTCGATTGTCTCCACAGCGCCCGATACTTTTCTTCAATAGACCTACGTTCCGGCTACTGGCTGAATGCTGTAGACGAAAAAGACCAAAAGAAGACTGCATTTGTAACTCCAGACGGCCTATATCAGTTCAAGGTTATGCCGTTTGGGCTATGGAACGCCCCAGCCACGTTCGAGCGCATGATGGACTCTACGCTAGAAGGGTTCAAATGGTCAACATGTCTCTGTTATCTTGACGATGTTGTTGTGTATTCCCCAACATTTGAGACCCACCTTCAGCGTGTGTCAGCTATTCTCGACATATTCCTCACGGCAGGCCTTCAATTAAATTCGTCCAAGTGCCACTTCGGACACCGGCAAATTACAGTGTTTGGTCACCTTGTCGACGCATTTGGTGTGCAGCCGGACCCGGAGAAAATTCGTGCAGTCACCAGTTTTCCTGTACCCCAGTCAGTTAAAGACGTCCGGAGTTTTGTAGGACTTTGTTCCTACTTTAAAAGGTTTGTGAAAGGTTTTACAACCATCGCTCGACCTCTCACTGAGCTTCTGAAGAAAGACGTCACGTTTACGTGGGGTACTGACAAGTTTTTCTCATCTAATCACGCTTCTGACAACTCCACCTATATTGACTCACTTTGACCCATCCGCTCCGACAGAAGTCCGAACCGACGCTAGTGGTCACGGGATTGGAGCCGTCCTAGCCCAATGACAACGGGGACACGACCGAGTTGTCGCCTACGGTAGCCACCTCCTCACAGCTGCTGAGCGCAACTATTCTATTACAGAGCGTGAGTGTCTTGCTCTTGTTTGGGCAGTCTCAAAGTTCCGCCCATATTTCTATGGCACGAATTTCTCTGTAATAACTGATCATCATGCGCTATGTTGGCTTACGTCACTGAAGGATCCTACTGGCCGGCTCGGGCGCTGGGCTCTGCGACTGCAAGAGTATACCTACACGGTGCGTACAAGTCCAGACGCCTACATCAGGACGCAGACTGTCTGTCCCGCTACCCGGTTGCTGAGTCGAGCACTATGCCTGAGACCGACACCGAGCCTTGCGTCTTTTCCCTTTCGAAAATGACATGCATCGGTGACGAGCAGCGCCATGATGTATCCTTGCGTGATATCATTGAGTGCCTCGAATCACCATCTTCCAATCAGTCCCATCGCTCATTCGTGCTCCACGATGGTGTATTGTACCGCCAAAATTTCGAGCCGCATGGACCGGCCTTGCTGCTTGTCATTCCGAAACACCTTCGCTCGGAAGTTCTAAATTAACTTCATGACCTTCCGACTGCCGGTCACCTTGCTGTCTCACGCACTTACGACCGAATACGCCGACGCTTCTTCTGGCCAGGGCTTGCACGCTCAGTCAGAAGATACGTTGCTGCTTGTGAGAAATATCAGCACCGCAAAACGCCATCGACACTTCCCGCCGGACGTCTTCAACCACTTGACATTCCGTCAGAACCGTTATTCGGCGTTAGCTTGGACCTACTTGGCCTTTTCCCTTTGTCTTCCTCGGGTAACAAGTGGATAGCTGTGGCTACCGACTACGCCACGCGTTATGCCATCACATGCTGCGCCACAGACGTCACCGACTTCCTCCTCAAGAACGTGATTTTGCAACACGGAGCCCCACGGCAGCTGCTTACAGACCGTGGCCGCACCTTTTTGTCGAAGGTGATAGCCGACATCTTGCAGCCCTGTCAAACGAGACGCAAGCTGACTACGTCATACCATCCGCAAACCAATGGACTCACGGAGCGTCTCAATCGAACTCTTACAGACATGCTCGCTAAGTATATGTTTCTACTAACCACACCGACTGGGATCTTGCGTTGCCGTACGTCACATTTGCCAATAATTTTTCGTGCCATGACACTGCCGGTTACTCTCCATTTTTTCTGCTGTTTGGCCGAGAACCAACATTGTCTCTAGACACCGTCATACCGTCCCTTGCGGGACCGACCAGTGAATATGCCATGGACGCTATCACTCGGGCCCCTCACGCACGAGAAATCACTCGTACGCGCCTTCTGACCTCTCAAGAGAAGAAACGGCGTTTGCATGACCAATGACACTACGACGTACACTTTCCGCCCAGTTCTTTGGTCCTGCTCTAGTTTCCGACCCGTCAAGTTGGCTTGTCAGAAAAACTGCTTACTCGTTACACAGGTCCATACCGAGTCCTTTGTGCGGTTACTCCTGTGACGTATGAAATTGGTCCTGTCGCCCCATTGCATTCATGTTCCCAACAGGCTACCGATATTGTACATGTGTGCTTGAAGCCCTACCACTATCCTAGTGACGTTGACATTTAGATGCGCCGAGACGGCGCTTCTGCCGCCAGGAATTACTCTACATTCATACAAATTGAGATTCTAAGGGGCGACGCGCGTGTGTGCCTGACAAGAAAGATGAAGAGTGGTCTCCGCTCGGTGTCTGGTCTACCGGTCACGCCGCTGCTGGTGCTGGTTTGAAATATGTTTCATCCACAGCCTCGTCGATACGGCGTCTCTCTTCCGTAACAATATGCTGCAGTTATTCACACATGCTTTTCCATTTTTTACATCAATTTCCTCTATACCTGAGGAAGATGAACACGTCATTTTATTAATCATAGCACAAATTCCGCTTACACTCAAAGTGATAGCTGGCATTGCAAGCATATACAAAGCGATGGTGATGCGGGAAGTGTGTTTGACTCCTTCGGTGGAGTTGAACGCATTAGCACAGTCGGCATCACTGAGGCTTTCGTTTGATTCATTTTTATTTGTATGGTGTGTGTCTCACAAGAGTTAACAACTTTCCTAAATCGCTTTAGTTAATAACTAATAGGTTTGGCAGGTCGTTATGCTAAATGTGCGTTTGACCTGATGCAATGCGTGCAGGTAGTTCTTTTCTGCTTCATAATAATTATCTCACGCACGTGAGAGCCCACTTTTCTTGGTGATGTGTTAAAGTCACTTATTTTTTTCTATTTTCCAAGCGTTTTATTGCTGTCGTGAGCCATGAATATCGCTGGGAGAAACGAAAAATAATTTTTCGGAATGAATTTGTTAGTTCACTAAGTTTATGTTTGAAGCACTTCCAGAAGCCATATACAGAATGTTCATGAAATATCGACTATATAGAATGCAGGGAACAATAAAACCATGACTACGTTACTCACTTCGCAATTACCTTCGTCACAGAGACGTATTGTTTTCTCAAAGGTATTTCGTGCTGGTGCAGTGAGTGAGAAAACAGCATGGATGGGTTTATGATTAATGATTTCAGGTAAACAGCTAATGAATAAAAGGCTGTCGGAAAAATTGGTTAGTAAAAAATCAAGGACGTTAGCAACCTGTTGGGTAACCCGTGTAGGTTTTGTCACTAACTGAGAGAGAATAAAGTTCACCCGAAAGTCAACAAAAGTCCGCGTGTCTGCGTTCCCTAGCGCTGACGATAGGTTACACCAGTCTATCTGGGGGAATTAAAATCGCCAAATAAGAGTATCCGCGTGGTGAGGTATTGTTTCATCAGTTTGCTTATGTCATTAAGCTGAAAGCGAAATTCTGAAGTGGCACCAGTGGGCCTGTAGCAAACACAGAGTAGAACTTTTTTAGGAAAGGTATACATTAGTACACATAGTATCCAGGCTTGATGCAACGCTTATTGGTGAGCATGGTAGACGCTTGAGTAGTGGTACACACCACCTCTACGGGTTCCTGCATGGTCTTTTCGATAAAGGCGGAATTTGGGTAAGTCACTTAAGGCTTCGCTATCAGTGATGTCACTACATAGCCTCGTTTCGGTCAGTAGCAGGATATCGCTACCTGTTGATAAAACTGCGCTTGATACCATGTCACGCTCCAGAAGGAAGCTGCGCAGGTTGGCATAGACTACAGAAAGTGGCACACTGTTCGAAGAGCGATACGGCACTTGGGTACATTCCTGTTGGCGATGAGATAGCTGCTATGTGAATTTCTTAACACCATTAGAAACAGCCTCAAAAACATATTTCTTAGGCCCGATAAACAGGGTTTTGAGATGGAGCGCATATGGAACACCTTTGCTTTTCGCAAACGGCAGAAGATGCTTTTGTGAATTTCAAACTTCCTACGAGAAATGTTCCCCAACTTCTATAACTGGTGTTCTTAAGCATACATCCTTTTGAAAGGATGTTTGTTTTCGTCTCGTGGAACGCAAATTTAGCTAAGACGACAACGGTTGGAGGAATGACGACCGACGCGGTGTGCTCGTTCAATTTCTTGAGGATTGATGTTGACTTTTAAATTATCGCGGCACACATAACAAATCAATCGATTGATATATGCGGCTTAACGTCCCGAAACCACCATATGATTATGAGAGACGCCGTAGTGGAGGGCTCCGAAAATTTCGACCACCTGGGGTTCTTTAACGTGCCACATCAACAATAAGCCTTTCTGCGTCAGCAGTGGTTTCACGGCTGGAAAAATCAGGAATACCATAGAAAATTAAATAGTCCTGTCATGATCGATTATCGGCATCCTCAATACGTGCTTGCTGTATCTCAGAGATACGGTTAGCAGCTTCTTCAGTAGCAGCGCGCATCGCCACCATTTCGCCTCTCATTGGTGCAAGCATCTGGTAATGGCTTTCAAGGTCACTCATTTGTTTACTCAAGTCTGTTATAGTTTTGTCTATAGTCATAGGAAAGAATTTTAGGCCTTGAATATCGGTTGTTTGGCTAATTCTGACCAGTTATTAGTTTCTTTTTGTTTTAATTAGTAAGCTTTCGGAAACGTTAGGACCGGGACCACGATTCGTTTCCACATCGCCGGACAAAATGCTCAAATCACAAATTACATGGACGCACTCGACAACAATGGTAACACAGCAATGTGGGCTCGACAACTGCACGAAAAAATAGTTACTAGATATCTTAGCAAACAAAGGATAGGTTCTACCAACCTGCATGGCAAGAGCGAAAGACTTACCACTCTATAGCACTGAGGCAGTCACCAGCCCCACAAAGCTGCAGCGAGAGTTGTGCGTGCTTCATATTCGCCAAGTCCGATGCCGCTGATGATGATGACGATGATGATGATGATGGTGCTTTCCAACTTTGATTGAGTACTGGAGGCCATCATCGCTGCGATGAGATGTCCTAGTTGGGCGCATCGATGCCGAGAACAACTGTACTTTCGTCCAGCTCCTTTGCTGCCCCGCCGCGGTGGTCTAGTGGCTAAGGTACTCGGCTGCTGACCCGCAGGGCGCGGGTTCGAATCCCGGCTGCGGCGGCTGCATTTCCGATAGAGGCGGAAATGTTGTAGGCCCGTGTGCTCAGATTTGGGTGCACGTTAAAGAAACCCAGGTGGTCTAAATTTTCGGAGCCCTCCACTACGGCGTCTCTCATAATCATATAGTGGTTTTGGGACGTTAAACCCCACATATAAATCAATCAATCATCTTCTTTGCTGCGAAGTTGGCTGCGCATCCTGATAAGGCGGTAGGAGCAGTGTTGCTTATCGTAGGCCGCAGCATTTCCACGGTGATGAGGGCGACAATCTGCATGGCGAGAGCGAACGGTTTAGCGCACTGCGCAGCGGCATATTCACTGGGCCCAACATCAGTCCCGAAAACATCATTCTTAAGAGCGTTCGATTCACCTGCACCTATCGGAACCGATTCACGACTCAGAAATTGTGCAGCGCGAGTTCAGCGGTGCAGGCACAGCGCGACACCCGAAACGAATGGCGATTTACCAACAAGGTGCAGGCCTTATTTATGTTCGCTTAATTTACACCATTCAACTAACACTGGCTGATGGCAAACCACACATGCGGACAGTTTATGAGGTGCAGACGTCTTGGCAAAACACGCCGTGTTAGTAGAAGCCCCAGGGTACGGTGACTCTAAGTGATGCGTCGTCTGCTCAGCTTCACGCACTGATGCACCAAGCCAGCACCGCCAGCGTAGGAGGTGCAGGAAAACCATGTACCAGTGGTGCACCTCTTCTGCGCCTTTCGAAACAAATTACAGGGTTCAGAGTTCGTCAATGCAGCATCGCTGAAATGAATGGCAAGGTGCAGCACTTTGTGAACTGGTTCACGTGGTGCAGGTGATCTAACGAACCTCTTACCACGAGACGATGCTTAATAAGTGAGGAAGCTAGGCGCGAAGAGCAAATGCGGGTGGAGGTACCACCCTGAGATTCTCGCACCAAACACCTCGACATTATAACTTTTGATGGCATCTACTGGCTCCTAAGTTGTTTCGAATTGGTGAAAATTATGTACATTGTCATCTGCGGATGCTGCAGGCCTGAATATCATGTTTCAGAATATTTCATCGCACTCATGTCGTGAAAATGCGAAAAATATATTTTGAAATTAGCCTAATGACGTCAGTGACGTCATGCGCGGAGGTTTCGGCGAGAAATTTAAGCAACTCTATAACCTTCCTTTTCTCCACTAATAATGAACTTATGAACATGAAAATTGTGACATTTAAGTTCTCAAAGCGCAGTTTATTAATCTAAACCAAGGTATTGTTTCCCTTTAGTGTCCCTTTAACTTTGTGAACTTAGTTTGAAACTATCTTTTAACTTGGCTAATTGCAGCTTTTAACTTATATCGTGATCGTTGGCGATAATCATATGAAAAATGTGATTCTTTGAAAGTTTGGAAGAGATAAAAACCTAGCAACGTTTTAAAACTATCTAAAGGTGCAAAGAAATGATATATCATATCACTTACATGGTAATTCAATGATCGTGGTACCAGTGACGTAACTAGATAGGATGGCCCCATGGAAAATATATTTCCAAGCTCCTCGTTATGGTAAATGGAGTGGTTATTATTATTATTATTATTATTATTATTATTATTATTATTATTATTATTATTATTATTATAGTGCGAAAAAATTACACCATCTCCCGCTAAAAGGAACCATGTGTGGAGGCGAAGCCGCGAGGCGATGGTGAACGGCACTCACAGAAACTCGTCAACGTCGCTTTGAGCAGGTGCACCAACATTCATAACCTCTACGTGTCTACTGCTGCCGGTGACCATCGCTTCCCCCCCCAACACATGATGGACGAATTCAAACGCCTCGACAACCATCGTCTGGACACCCACACTCAGCGCTTTTTTCAGCGCTTTTTCAGCGCCTGACTCGGGAGAGAGAGAGGAAGACCATAATGAGGGAGAGAAAGAGAGAAGGGGAGGGCACGCACATGCGCCATGGGTGTGTGTGGACGCAGTAGGAAGTAGGGAGGGACGATGCCCTTACCATAAGCTGCTTCGCATCTAAAAAGCCATTCGGCTGTTTTAGGTAAGTGAATGAGCAATCTCCATTCCAATTAGGACAGCGAGATGTCACACTGTCGCAAAATTTTAAGCTGTGATTTGCGCCACATTTAGCACAGACCCCAACACTTGTACAGAAACCCTGTACATGTCCAAGCTTGAGACATTTGCGGCATGGTAGATGCATTTGTATGAAAGGTCGGACCGGGTACCGCTCTAGTCCGTCCTTTATGTGACTGGGTAGCTTTTCGCACGCGAAAAGAATCTTCGCGCTCTTTGAAGTGACAAACCTTCGAACGCTGATGACTGCATGATGGCGTGCAAACAATCATACTTTTCAAAACGTCGTCTGAAAGTTCTAGGTCTGCATGCGCTATAACACCAGCTGTTACATTATAGCGCCATGTGGAACAAAAACCCGCACGTTGACGTTGCATAGAGTGTCCCAAGATAAGAAAAAATGGAAGGTCCTGAAAGAGAAAGCTAAAATAATGGCAGCACGAGAAAACACGACCAGCCATAGAACCCATAAAGTGGCTGGAAACGACACAACTAAACATGCACCTGCAAGTCCGAAGAATATTGTACAGTCAGAGTGAATTAATGCGACAGAGAAAGGCACAATTACAGCATTTCGGCAACATCGTGGCCGGGGCTTCCATCAAAGCCGTCGGACACAACCTTCTCAAAGGTCGTGCCTCAGAAAACGTCGAAACCAGCTTCCACAAAGGCCATGCTTGCAGTAGAAAAATGCTGTACACAGGGCGTAAGAAATGGCTCCATCCAACATTGATGCCCAACTTGTCGTCATGCTTAAGATGCTTGTTAACGTCGCCAGATTGTTCGTAGCCGTTCATCAAACGCCAGTGGCGTTAGACGCACAACAGATTTTGGAGGCTCTCGTTCCAGTTCTCGACAGTCTTCACTAAAAGCAACATGAAGACCCATCGCAAGCCCCGTCTCTATGTGCCGCAATGGAACGTCAGGTCTCTACGACCGCGCCAGGCTGACCTCGTTCTTAGGCTCATTGCAAAGAAGAATCCGCCGGACGTCTTAGCTCTCCAAGAAACCAATTTAAGAAATGGTGAGCTCAAACTTCCGGGTTACATAGGTGTTTACAGCAATCCCCGATGCACGATGATAGCGTGTGGATTTTTCCAGTGTACAGACACCACGCATTGACGAAGTGCTTCGAAAGCGTCATTATACGTACTACCTGATGTTCATTCTACAGTGGTTGACGCAAGGGACCTTTGCGGACCTGGCCAATCGTTTGTAGTCATATATTTATTTTTTAAATTTTTTTGCTTATACTTGTCTAAGTCTTCATCATTTTTTCTTTACTTTCATCTCTCCTTTCCTCTTTCTCCCCTCTTATCTTCGTTCCCTCTATTTCCTCCCTCCTCCCGAATGAGTGAGAACAGGTCGTGCCCCTCCAGGCGGCCGTTCCCAGCTTGCTCTCTCCCTCTTTCATTGTGTCCCTGTCTTTTCATTTATGCAAATCAAATAATAATAATAATAATAATAATAATAATAATCTCTTGATTGATTGTCCACTGCAGTGGACTAAAGCCTTGCACGTCCACGCATCGTACGACCCACCAGAAGTCCACAAGGTTAGATAGAAAAAGTGGGAAAGAAGAAATGGACCTTGCCGGTCACTTGTCCAGTTTCCACGAAATATTCTCACTGTCCGTAGACGGTCACGCTGCACGGCGGACAGAGAGAAAAACGCCTCGAGGAGGATCAACCGACGACGTAGCGCTTTCACGTGGTTATTGCGGGCCCTGCCAACAGCGACCATACAGGCAAAAAGCTTTAGTTAGCTTTTTTTTCATGAATGGGTGGCAATATTCGACGAATACAGGCACCGTGCCGCGGAGCACAAACTGGATTCGCAGCGAAAATGCCGTATTCTTTTTTGTGAAATATACCAATGTAAAATGCGTGGGCACTGGACGTGTGGTAATCTGCAGGCAAGTATGCACCACTTAAATACGCTTTGGTGGTGATATCTTCTCGCATTACAAAAGAATGTTATTTTCGGTAGCCTTCAGTCAGCTCCAAAAATAATACTACCAGCTTCCTCCCTAGAGGCGTGAGGGTCAATCGGTCTACTGACGACCGTGTTCAGGCACAAGCGATTAACTGGGCCGAAACAGTCGTGGAAAGCTTTTGGCCCCCACCCTTCGAACCGCCGGCCTGATTAATTCAACGACCTCATCGTACCGTTAATGACGTTGTTTCTATCTGAGGGCCTCAATAAAGTTCCTCCTCTGCAAGACCTTCCCTCTCTCTTTCTCTCAATACGCTTGATTGTATTTCGTTCTAAGAAGGAGAGGTGAAAAAAAAAATGACCTGAACATTTTCAAAAAGCAAACTCGCGCACGCGTGCTACTTTTATATGTTTTCGTGCAATTCTCCCGTTCTAAGCAGCATTCAGAAATCAACTGCATGGTGTTACGGAGTCATCTTTGTCGAAGATTATGTGTTGTAGTATTATTGTTAAGACAAGCTTATGTTATAGTATCTTCTAAGCGCTTTCTCATTTCAGCCAATCGACAAATCCTTCACCCAATAAACATGTGTACTTGAAAACAAGACTGTAAAAACCTCCTTACAAAATTACCGACACCAGTGTTTCCCGAGCTTAATGCTCACAGATAAATCGAATAAGTCCCACCTTTGTATTCTTGTGGTAGAAATGATTCAAGTTTATAAACTCTTTCAATTATCGATAAATGACCGTAATCTTTCCCCTTACAGCTTGAAGCGATTTTTTTTTCGCGATTGACAAAGCGTCACGTATGGCATATATGATGCGTTTCTACCCATTTCATCTTCGTAAACTACCATGAGGCCTTTCAAGACACCAAGCGCGCGCGCTGGGTCACACAACACAACATAATGCGATTGCTGTTTGATTGGCAGAGAGTGGCGTGCCAGTTACAAATGGTGTATCGTCGCAGCATCTATTCATGGGAAACCAACACAACATCTGAGGACAAAAGTGGGTCATGCAGCGAGGAATGAAGAGGTAATCGATGCTTGTGCTGAGGCTTCTTCATTTTCGCGGCCATATAAAGAGTTACTTTGCGAATTTCTAATCATTGATGTGTGTGGTTTAGCGTCTCAAAACCACCATATGATTATGAGAGACACCGTAGTGGAGGGCTTCGGAAATTTAGACCACCTGGGGTTCTTTAACGTGCACTCAAACTTGAGTACACGGGCCTACAACATTTCCGCCTCCATCGGAAATGCAGCCGCCACAGCCGGGATTTGATCCCGTGAGCTGCGGGTCAGCAGCCGAGTACCTTAGCCACTAGAGCACCGTAGCGGGGTGCGAATTTCTACTATTTTACCCTTCATTTTGCATTTAATTGTAATTTATTTCAATGTACAACACGATGCCGCGTCATGAAAACGGCCCGGCGTGATTACGTTTGTCACAAGAAGTTATATAGCACGATTTTATGCCCTTACTACAGTGTACTAGCACTTCTAGTACACTCTACCCTTATATACTCGCTCGCTATCATCTTCCGGACCGCCATGTTGGTTTACATTGCACGCCACCTGTCAGCGATGTCCGAACGAATGTAGTCAAGGCAAGGTTCAAATTTTAAGAAAAACTGTATTGTGCTAAGTTACAGGTGAATCGGCAGTGGTTACATGTATAAGGAAACTGGACTCGGAGCTGGAGCTCGATCGGATACGTCCGACGCCACTCGCGTCTCGGCTCGCTCTGCGGTGCGTTGCTCTGCGGTCCCGGCTCGAATCTCGGCTCGTTCTCCCCTCTCTGGCGATGCGTTGCTATGCGGTCCCGGCTCGAAGGCTCACTTTTTGTTTTTGAATGTTCGTTGAACCAATGGGCAACCGCGTCGAGTGGACGTGCTCAGGGCTCGGAGTCCACGTTAACGCAGTGCAGCGTTTCCCGAGCAAGCACGGAGACGCTGCCGGAGAAGAAGGCGCTGCCGGAGAATGAGACACTGCCGGAGAATTCAGCTGTGCGAACTCGAGTGCCGCTGACACGGCCCTCCCAAAAATTGCGCCTGTCCTCAGGCGTGCGTGTCGTTAGATGGCGATGGTTCCGTAACTTCTAGGAGCGGCTCCTTATATCTACGAAGCTGCTCCACGTTGACGATTTTTTGGTTGATCATGCCCGGTGTGTGGGGTACTCTTTGGATCTCGGCCCTGCTTCCTCCGACGAGGGCCGTTATCTCGAACGGACCTTCATAGCGAGGGTCTAATGTGCCTCGAGCGCTCAACTCAAGCAGGACGAGGTCCCCCGTTATGAACCTCGGAGTTCGCCGCTTCTTGTCGTATCGGACCGTTGTTTTGCGCTGACTCTGCAGTAGCTTCTCTCTTGTCTCCGCACGTCCCCTTGCCAAGTCGTGTAGTCTATGAGACTCGTCGATGTCTCCCTCGACTGAGGCGAGGTTGAGCTCTCCTGACAGTTTTGGGTCGTAGCCGTGCATGAGTCGAAATGGGCTGTGGCCACTGTGACGATGCTTCGTGGCGTTGATTGCTAGCGTTGCTCGGGGTAGTTCCTTCTGCCATTTGTCCTTGTTGTTTAGCATTTTGCGTAGCACCTGTTTCAATGTTCCTACCATTCGCTCTATCAGTCCGTTTGATTGTGGCCAGTACGGTGGGGAGTTCTGATGAGCAATTCCCAGTCTGCGATGGAATTGGTTGGTTTTCTTGTTCACGAATCCCTTGGCTTGGTCCGTAATAATGACGCTGGGAACTCCAAATCGCGGAATCCACCGGTTTGTCATGAAGTCAAGGTAGTGCGTCGACGAAGTGCTTGGTACGGTCACGGCGTCCATGTATCTCGTGGCGTGGTCGATACACACGAGGATGTCGTCTCCCTTCTCGTTTAGCGGACCCATGTGAGCCAGGGATATCACCGCAATTGGCTCAGTAGGAATATCGCGTGGGATGAGGCAACCTTCATTCCGTGTCGTGCAGGCGTTGTTAGTCTGGCACGTGTGGCAGGAGTCAACATACTCGCGTATGTCCTTTCTCATCGATGGCCACCAGTACTTTCGCTGGATCAGGTCTCTTGTCTTCTCGACGCCTAGGTGGCCGTTGTTGTCGTGGAAAACGATCATCACACTGCTTCGGAGGGCAGCGGGAATGATCACCCTCCGACGGACCCGTCCTCCCTCGAGAGATTTCTTCACCAGTATGTCGTTTTCGATCTCGTAGTCTGAAGATTTGTGCTTGGCATCCTCCCGAAATCTTTTGCAGTCAGTATCCCTCTCCTGAAACTCGCGTAGGCGACTGTGTTTGCCGACCACTACTGCGTAGCAGTGGAGGTCTCGGGTCGAAACGCCCTGGTCGAAAGCCTCTGCAGATTCCGACTGCCTCGAGAGTGCGTCAGCAGCGGAGTTCTGGCGTCCTGGCTTGTGCTTGACGTCGAAGGTGTACTCTGCTAAGTCGAGCGTCCACCTCGCAAATCTGCGGTTGCTGGCTCCCTTCTGGACGAGGTATGACAAGCTGAAGTTGTCCGTGAACACTGTAAAACGAGGGCCTCCTCTCAGGTAGACCGAAAACTTCTCAGTGATCGCCCAGTGGAGCGCCATGCACTCGAGCATATTAGAGTGTAGACCACGATCGTGCTCGTTTAGTGATCTGCTTGCGTACTCTATGATTTGCTCCTTTCCGTCTTGAGTTTGAGAAAGCACCGCACCCAGCCCGGTTTGCGAAGCGTCGACGTGAACGTTAGTCGGGCAGTCTGAGCGGAAGCTCGCCAAAATCGGTGGGTTCTTCAAGGCGTGTTTTATGGCGTTGACGGTTGCTTCATGAGCGTCAGTCCATACGAAAGGAACGTCCTTCGCCAGAAGGCGCCGTAGCTTGTGCGTGACCTTTGCAAACTCCGGTATGAACTTTCAGTAGTGGTTAGCGAACTGCAGGAAGGAGTACAGCTTCTTTGCGTTGCGATGCGGCTCGAACTTCTCGACAGCGGCAACTCTGGATTCGTCCAGTGTTCGTCCTTCGGCGGAGATCACGTAACCCAGGAAAGATACTTTGTCTTGAATCAACTGGCATTTCCGGAGATCCATCTTCAAGCCGTTGATCACGACTCTCCTGAGTGCTTCGTTCAGCAAATCCAAAGCCTTCCTCACTGTTGTGGCTCCCTCCCCGACATCGTCCATGTACGTAGCTGTCCTAGGTAAGCCATCGAACGTGCGACGCATGACTCTTTGCATGGTCTGAGGGGCCTTGCAAAACCCAAAGGCCATTCGAAGGTATTCGTACTTTCCGTCAGGAGTGACGAATGCGGTCTTGTGTACGTCGTCCGGCTTCATTCGTATAGTCAGAAATGCCGTCTTCACGTCCAACACAGTGAAGTAAGCCGATCCGTCGCGCATGACATCGTCAATAACGTCTTCCATGACGGGCATTGGATAAGAAGGGTTGATGGTTTTCTCGTTGAGCTTGCGATAGTCGTGTACCATTCTTCGTGGAGTCGTCGGGTGGTGCGGTTGGTCGACGACTATCGTTGGAGCACCGTACTCGCTTTCGCTCGGCCTTATGATGCCCTTGGAGAAGTAGTCATTCACCTGTTCTCGGATGAACTTGCGATCAGCCGGTGAGCACCTGTACGGCCTCGATGACACTGGTATATTGTCTCTGAGTTCGATGTTGTGCTCGGTGTGAGGACACACTCCCAAAGTGTCGCCTTTGGAAGTGAACGCTTGGTGATGCCTTAACAGAATTGCGCGAAGTTGTTCCCTCTCTGCCTCGGTGGCATCCTTCGTTATCTTCCGTGTGGCGTCTTCGACTAGACTCGTGAAGTCTTCGTCGGGCGCGGGACATTTCGTGTTGAGGCGCACGTACCCTTCGTCTTCGGAAACACTCTCGTACGATTGCCGGCAGAACGTCGCAATAAGCGTTTCCCCGGTGCGGTGTGGTGTGCCTTGTTTCGGGGGTGGCACTTCGGACGATGAAAATTTTCCGGAGGGCTCGACTGGAACGATAGTCACATCGTTTGACGTGTGAAACGTTACGTCGACGTTCGCGACTCGTCGCCAGTCTGATCCCAGAATCAGGTCGATGCCGCTGGGCAGTTCCGTTACCACGACGTCTTCGAGTCGCACATTCGTGGTGCCCAATGTCACATCAAGCGTTGCAGCGAGAGTTGGGCATATGCTGTGGTTGAGAACTTCAATGTTCCCGCGCGATACCCATTCGTGCGTGGGAATGTCGTCCGTCAAGGCATTGGCACTCATGATGGATAAGTTGGCGCCACTGTCAATGCACACGCGGACGGGTCGGTTGTTAGCAGTACCGGACACTATTGGTAATGTGCCGCCCGTCGAATGCAAAAAACAGTTCGCTTGCCTAGGTGACGTAGTCCCTGTTTCGTGGCTGCTATTGTCCCTCTTCGCTCGTTTCTCGTCCGCTCTGATCGTTGCTGGCGTTTTCGGCTTTCTGCAATCACGGGACAGGTGACCGATGTCGCCGCAGTTGAAGCACGAACGAGCAGAGATGGGCCGCGGTTGTGGAGCTCCCGAGAAATCGCTGCGCGGGTTGGCCTTCGGCAAGTTGGCAGAGCTGCTGGCTGGCACCCGCTGGTTCGAACCCTGACCACGGCTTGCTGTAGACGATGACGGTTTCTTGTCGTTCTCGGCACACACGGTCGTGCGACGCCTCGCGTCGAGCAAAGCCGCTCTGTCAATGAGTTTGGTTACTGTGCCACACAGCTGCGCTGCGAGTGGGTTGGCCCATGTGTTGTCCTCGATGCCGCTGAGAATGAGGGAAATACGTTCTTCCTCTGCTAAACGGTACGGCGCCTTGTTCACAATGGCGTTATTCGAGTACATGTACTCGACGATGGTCTCGTGGCTCTGAAGGCGTCGCTTCGTCTGCAGTTCGAGGAACTTCTGCATTGTCAGCTTTCGTTTGAATCAGAGAATGAGCGCTTCCTTCCATTGCTCCCAGGTGTCATACTGTGAGCCGTAGGCGCTGTGCCAATCCTTGGCAGATCCCGTCAAGCGGCTTGCTGCTGTCACCAACGTCAGCGATGGCGTCCAGTGGGCGAGCGCTGCGATTTTCTCCACTTGCGTAATCCATTCGTGAGTGCTTTGTTGCGGCGTCCCATCGAACAAGGGGATTGAGGATGACGTGTCGCTTGTGGAATGAATCTGGATCGAGCTCGTCGTCGGTGGACCTCTCGACAGCGTGTTGGCGAGCAGGGCTTGTGTGTTCACGAGCGCGGCGAGGATCTGGGCCATGGAAGGTTCTCCCTCGTGCGTTGAAACGGTCGGCGCGGCGGGGCGTGCCGCGTCTTGCTTGGTGCCGTCGTTCAGTGACGGTTGCCGCGTCGAACGCGAGGACAACGTTATGTCGGCAGGGACGGAATGGTGCAGCCCGAGGGTTGGAGTCGTCACCCGTTCCGTTGGCAGTGAAGCGTTCTGATGGGCTTCGTGCAATGTCTCACGTTCACTCGTGGTCGCACGGTTAAGCTGGGCTCGCAGGCTGCTCAGTTCAGCACAAAGCCTCGCGTTGTCGGTGGACAGCGTCTCCAGGTGCGCCTTCCTGTCGTCGTCGTAGGCAGCCTGGTCCTTCATTGACGAGTCCGTCGGCTCTAGGGCTTGGCGAGTGATGTTGTCGCGGATGATTCTTGCGATCAGCTCGTTCTTTCGTCCGGAGCACCGTAGACCTCGTGCTCTCAGCTCGTCGACGAGTTGCTTTTTCGTTACATTGGCCATCCTGCTGTGGTCGAGGGTCGTGAACACACTTTCGACGATGGTCGTTTCGGAGTCCCGAGACGATGCACGGCGTGGCGTCGCTCCTTCTCGTGGCGTCGTTTCCTCCTCCGCATGCAGCTCGGTCGATTCACATCCTGTCGGCTGCGCCATGTCAGCGATGTCCGAACGAATGTAGTTAAGGCAAGGTTCAAATTTTAAGAAAAACTGTATTGTGCTAAGTTACAGGTGAATCGGCAGTGGTTCCATGTATAAGGAAACTGGACTCGGTGCTGGAGCTCGATCGGATACGTCCGACGCCACTCGCATCTCGGCTCGCTCTGCGATGCGTTGCTATGCGGTCCCGGCTCGAAGGCTCACTTTTTGTTTTTGAATGTTCGTTGAACCAATGGGCAACCGCGTCGAGTGGACGCGCTCAGGGCTCGGAGTCCACGTTAACGCAGTGCAGCGTTTCCCGAGCAAGCACGGAGACGCTGCCGGAGAAGAAGGCGCTGCCGGAGAATGAGACGCTGCCGGAGAATTCAGCTGTGCGAACTCGAGTGCCGCTGACAACCTATAGGCCGCGGAAAATGCGAGTACGAAGTTCGTCAATTACATGCAAGCACGCAAAAGAGAACGACCAAGTCGGCATGTAAACGGTTCTTATAATTTTGTCATGAAAAGTATTGATCGAAATTATCTATTGTGTTCATCAAATCTGCATACTATGCCTACGTTTTTGTCAATGCTAATGATACATTCGCAAATTTTTTCCAGCAGACCTTGTTGTCAGAAATTAGCGCGGACGCCGGTGCAAATTTCGATCGTGAACAATGGTTTTAAAAAAACAGGCTCTATATATTTTACATATAACACGGCGCACGCGCATTACGAAAGGAACTGTCGCTCTTCGGTCACACATTTTTGCCATCGGCGGCACTCTGCACCCGGGGTCTCGAGCACGCGGCTCGAGGACCTCTCGCCAGTGAAGCCCGGCCTACCAGTGACTGTCTTCATCGCGCTTTTGTTAAACACGATAGTTCTTGGGGACCTTCGACCAAAAACTTTTGGTCTGTCTGTCTGTACATTTGTCTGTTTGTTCACCTTTAAAGAAACAAGCAACCTCATTCGCAGCGCCCACCAATATTGCTCAAGGTTTACCATTCATTGTTGTGCGATTGTTAATTAAAAATCAATTATTGCGCATATCTGAGGTGCCATAACAACACGTCGATGTTTTGTATGCCTGCCTTTATACTTTAAGAGGCACACACAAGTAACTCTAAGGACTGTAGCGTTTGTCGCGCTCCGCTGACAGTGCAACACGATGCTCAAAAAGGTAAGCGCTTCCAACGCTTTGCTACGACGACACGGTGGTGGCACCTGGCCGTCGCTTTGCGTTCTACACCTTGTCACTTCCGAGACACACGCGCATCTTTCTCCGCGAGCGCGCACGCCGTCGTTTTCGAAGATAACTGCCAGATGGCGCTCGTGTCTAACGTGCCTCGATGCTATGGTTGGCCTCCGCTACACGGTCGAGGCACTCTAACGCTGCACCTTCAGAATACCATTCACCAACGTTCTTGGGCAGAACATCAAATAAACGTTTTTTTTTCTCACTTTCTCCAGACGCAAGACTCTCGTCTTTTGACGACATTTGCTGCGTAAAATGCAAATTTAGGGCCATTTTTTCTTCTTTTTTTCCTAATAGGTGAGGTCATCAGCTACACAGACATAGCTTGTTTAGACCAATTCTTTTTTTTTCTTGAGATAACCCCTGCAGTCAACATGTGTTGGTGCCAAGGAGGTTCTATACTACTTCACCTAGAGTGGAGATGCACCCCGATAAACGACACCGATCGCCGCCATATTGGAAAAGGAAAAACTCAGAAGTAGACGAGAAAGTGCGCTTCGTAGCTCCGCCCTCGCAGTGGCCTTTGGAGACTGTGACATGCTTTTGTAAAGCAGTTAAATACTTTACAAGGCCATGGTGACTTCTTGGGTTGCTTATGGCTGCACAAATCGCATGAATACGCCTGGGATCACTTTTTACGTGTCAGTATTTTCGCTTCGTTCACTGACGATCACCTGTTTTTTTCTGTTTTTTTCGCGTATGCTGTTTAATTAGAAACACTATCAAAGGTGCGCACGCGTGTAATACATGCGTATAGTTGTATATGGAAGGTAACTTGAAGCTTTAAATGCTCGCTGACACGACGTTGTCCCTGAGTTTTAAATTTATGGGCGGAGGACTTGCGTTCTGTGGCTGCACGTATCAAACATTGGAACGAGTGGGACTTCTGAATGCACTTTGAATTCCAAGTTTTCTCGTGTTGTCTTACAAGGCGAGACTGACGGCGCGCATGCATATTTTTTGGGCGAGTGAATATCGAATTTAGGGCATGTTGATCGAGGAATTCACAAACGTAGAGAGCAATTCCATGCCGTCATTATCCCTGTTACAGGTTTCCGAAAGACAGTGCGCTCCGTTCTGCCTGGGAACGTGCTGTTCGAAGAAATAGTTAGAGCGCTACGGACGGTGACCACCTCTGTTCTATTCACTTCGAAGAATGCAGCTTCGACAGAACGAGGCAGACAACCAGACTGCGGCCTGGCAGTGCACTTTCAATTTTTCCTGCTTTCCCAGCGCATCTAGAAAAACCTGTTAGTGTCAACCTCTTTGACATAGCTTCAATAGAATTTAGTCATGAAAATAAGCAATTGCGCCTAAAACAAGATGAGACACCTTTGATATTCGTTCTATCTTGCCTACGAAACCGAAACCAAAACGCCGATAGACGAAGTTGCCAAATGAGTGAGTGGCGTTATATAAACATCTGGCTACTTCGTTTCTAGGCTCTGAAGGCTGCGCTTGCCATGACAATACACGTCGCCAACGAAAGTTGATAAGTGTTATGCAGAACTAACGCCACTGCCATCGTTCTTATAAACGGTTCTTTTGAGTACGCCTCCTGGAGTTTGTCGGTTGCACGCGACATCGGTGCTTCGGTTTTGGTTCCGCCTGTAAATCGTTTAGAATTTGATAACTCTAGAAAAAAACTGGTGATTCCCAGTTTACTTAATTACCTCTCTTTTCTAACTTTAGCTTTATTTCAACTTCCTTATATGTATTCTATGGTATCCATGAACGGAATAATGATGATGAGTGGAGCGAAGAGTTCGTCCATCCATAAATCCCGTCCGTCTGTTTGTCTGTCTGTGCGTCCATCTGTGCATCCGTGCGTCCGTCTGCTTGTCGTTTGTCTGTCTCTCTGGTGACGAGCAGGAGCCGCCGTGGCCCTCCACGCCCACGCTCTTCTTCATCCATGCTCCACAAACGATACGACACGTATAGCGACGATCCACGAGATTGATAGTGAATACCTCTGGGAGAGCAGGTGCATTCAAAAGCACGCTGAAAGTGCTCTTTTCAGAGCTGGCGTGTTTCATTGGTCCAACAGGTCCAGGAGAGCTGTCATTTATTGGTAGAGAAAGCGAACTTTTGCTGCGCCAGGAGCAGCCAGGAGAAGTTTGTAGTGCTCTTGCCTGAAAAGTGGAGTAGGCATATGGCGGGTCACCGCCTCTGAACATCACTGCCTCCTATTTTTTTCTTCAGCTGGCGAGTGTGGCGGACCCCTCTTAGGGGGGTGTCTGACCAGTTGTCCAAGACCAAACAAAGTTGATTTCACTTCACTTCAGTTAGGTGGCAGTGGTGGTAACCATGTGTAGTGTTAAACCACTGCTCCACTGTCTTCTCAC
Source organism: Rhipicephalus microplus (assembly GCF_043290135.1). Classification (NCBI taxonomy): domain Eukaryota; kingdom Metazoa; phylum Arthropoda; class Arachnida; order Ixodida; family Ixodidae; genus Rhipicephalus; species Rhipicephalus microplus. The sequence goes on from NC_134710.1 coordinate 122,022,248, forward strand.
GGGTGGCGACGATGACAGCTGCACGTCTGCCGAATGCGTCTTTGCACAAATGCACTGTGTATTAGGCTAATGAAGATGTGACTAAACGATTTCAGGCGTATTTTTTCTGATCTCCCCACTGATCCTCCTCTCACCTGCTTTCCGGAAGCGTGAGGCATTTCAGAGGCAGATCGAGTGACCCTGCTCTCGTTGCTATGTCTCCCACGCTAGGGTTCCTCGATGCGCGCGAGGGCGCGCCCATCGAGGAACCCTATCCCACTCCTCACTGCCCTGCGCCTCTACTCCTGTTATCTCAATGGAATTCGCCATGAGAGAGGCACTCGTTCCCCGCGCAACCAGGCGCAGCCAATCGTAGAGTAGCGGTAGAGCGCTATCTAGAATATCCTCACTGAACTGCACTTTGTATGTACTTCTAGAGACAACGCCATCTATTATACTGTTCGGAAGATACTGCCGGTTACGCCTGAGGCGGGAGAAGGTTAGGCTAATAAGAGGTTTTCTCCTAAAACCAGTATATATACCCGTCCATCGATCACTGACACTAAATGGCATCACCACTGTCGTAGAAGTTCCTCTTCCCCAAGGAAAACAATTCCTCTGACAGGAAGGACAAAAGTTCTGAGTAAAATAGTTTGACAATTGGATACAAAGCATGATGACGGCGACCCGCTGCAAAAGCCTCACATGTGGTTACGCCCCAAACAGAAAGCCCCCGCTGCAATTATAAGGCATACGAAACAGCTGCGTAAGCAACGACCAGAAGTTACCAATTGATTAACTCCTAGGCCACAAAAACCTGCGTTCACGGCTCTCCAAAATACCCTTGCAATAACACATTGCTGTAGCGCATGCTGGTTTGACTTTTGCAGTGGGCAATTACGGCAAGTGTAAGATGAAACCAAGTCCCACCACTCAAATCTGTCTCTTGTTTGGAATACATGTGTTAAGAAAAAAAAGTTCAACGATTTAGAGTACGTTGTACTCTACAATTGCAGAGGAACAAACTGATTCAATCTCAACCATTGAATAAAATACCTATTTATGTGTTTAGGAAAAAAGTCACAGTTCCACAAGAGCGAAGCAATGAATGCGATAGCAACTACTTTGAATGCAACGCTGAGAACGGCAATTAAGCATATCGAAACGTGCGGCGCACTGCTCACGCACAAATTACACACGAAAACAACATAAGATGATAGCGAACTAACAACGTTTACCGCTCGACACTTAATGCGCTGTGTAAACAAAAACGACGCACAAAACGTAATCACAAGTAGATGAGTTCAAAATAACAAGTGTCTCAGTTGTGATATTTCACTGTGTAATAAAAGTATGCTCTTTTTGCAAACAGGGCCTGCGCAGCGACGATGTGACCTTTTTAGGCCCGGCAACTAACGCAATCATTCTGGTGAAAGCCGTAGGCACACGATTTTCCCCACCGAAGGATAAGCACGCGAGCACAAGCATCTACCTCCCCCCCCCCCCCAATTCGCGAGGCAAAGTACGCGTGAGAGATAAGCGCGCGGTGTGACGGGCTTGGCGGCTTTTCTTTTCTTTTTTTAAGTTTTCATACATATAGATACGTATACATATACGGTGAAAGACGGCGGTGGTGACCACAAAAAACCAACAGAGACGCTGTCCATATAATTGCTATCGCAGTAAAAGTGGTTAACGATTTAGAGCCTAAAGAACAGGCGCTGCCATCAGCGTGACGCAACATGAGAGATCGAATAGACACTTTTGACTCATTGGCCACGTCATGTAAAGATTTGCAAATCTTGTTCGCCTTATGATCATGTGCTCTTGTGTTAATTTTCTTATATACAAATTTAAGGGAACCATGACACAGTCATCCAACAATCCGCGGTTTCCAGCGAAAACTATAGAAGTAGAGTGTCTATTACGCATAAGCGGAAATGAAAATTGGGTCGTCAAAGACTACTTCAGTATGAACTAAGCCCTAGGAATCGCCTGTTGCAAACTCCGCTCACCGCCGGCGACGGCCATTTAGTCATGGCGCGTGTGACGTCATATGCGGGAAGGAGCGGAGCCGTTGTCTTCTACCGAAGTTTCAGCCGCTGAAAATAACTGAATTTCTCAGCCAAAATGAAAAAAAGTAAAATATGTCCATTTCACTCACATCACATCACCGAATATCCTTCGCCTGAATGCAGAAGCTCGCGAAGCTTGTTACGTCACGACTCGCGAGTGCACGATTGTTGCCCGATTCTCAGGCTGCTTGCGTTTTTATATAAATATTCAAATATAAGTTAAGGGCACAACATAATGTGCTGTAATTACGCCAGGTTATTCATTTATTTATTTACATGACTACCATAACGGTCTGATAGTGCGTTGCGTATGGTGGAATACTAAGTAATAAGTATTTATTATTTATTATTATTGAATATTGTGCGCCTTCTCAGGCGTATACAGGATACGGCACTCAAAGCAAATAAAACTTCATATTGCGGAGATGAAAAGAAAGCTTAAATTTGCAACACAATGCAACACACATTCATACAGAGATGCAGGCCGTTGAGCACGTGTAGCAATGTGCGAGTACATGCCCGATACATCGTTTCTGCCTTCATTTTGCGCACAGATAGTATGGGGTAACAATGAACATATACAGGTGAAAGTCAACACGGAAACAAACAATGGTGTTGAACAATTTTAAATAACTTTAAACATTTGCTTTTTTTATTAGTGAGTGCACGATGATAAACCCACGTCTCACAGATTACGATAAAAAATTGTCTGTTATGGCCTATTTAGATTAGATAGATAGATAGATAGATAGATAGATAGATAGATAGATAGATAGATAGATAGATAGATAGATAGATAGATAGATAGATAGATAGATAGATAGATAGATAGATAGATAGATAGATAGATAGATAGATAGATAGATAGATAGATAGATAGATAGATAGATAGATAGATAGATAGATAGATGAAAAGTAACTGTGGTACGCAAAGAAATGCTTCAGATCGTTTGCATCGCAGCCCAATTTATACTACCGCAAAGGCATCCCTGAGCTTGAAACTCTGGAGCACACTGTTTCTGCGGAGGCTTGGTGTCGGTTAAGGAATCAAGTTAGGATGTGTAAACGAGTGTTTGGGAACATTAAAGTTACAACCTTGTGTCACACAATACAAAACAATGGTGTAACGTAGGGGCGAGTTTCCATCTCGCGCCGAATCAATCGCAGCCAGCCGGCCTCAGAAGAAAAACGACAAGCGCCGGTGGCTCGTGGCGTGGTTAGAACATCAAGGGATTTCGGCTGGCTGGAAACATGGCTAACACTCTACTTCACGTCTCGCTTCTATCCTCTGTCGTCTGCCGTTGTCTGTAAAACAAGCATGCCTTGGCGGTGTGATGTGTGGTGCGCGTTCAAAGTGCGCGCCTTCGAAAAGTGCGCGTCACGGAAAAAAAAAAAAAAACAAAAGGAGAAATACCAGAGTGCACGTGCGGGGCTGCTTAAACAAGAATGACGACGTTAAAGAGCGTCGAGCACGAGGATGCGTGGCAGGACGTGAAGTAAACAAAAGGTAAAACATCCAATGGGCAGCGAACACGGAGATTTCAAGGCCCAATGGCTTGACACCACGAGACAGCAGTATCTCCAATGAGAACGAGACAAGTGGGCCAGAGCTGAAGCAGGAGCCTGGGGAGACCAGAGCAAGGGGAATTCGAGGCAGGCAGTGCAAGCGGAAGGTCGTCACCGGACCGGGCGCTGAAGATGGGCCGTTGGGTTCCGGACCCGAGCCTACAGGACTTCCACCGGCCGGGGCCTCCTGCTGTCGGGTTCCCGCTCCAAAGGACCGTGGCCATCCGGTCCTGAACTCCTTTCCAGGGCCTGCGGACTTTGGTTCCGGCAGGCGAGCTACAGCCGTCGGGCTCCGGGCCCGAGCTGTGCGCCCAGCTGCTTGACTAGGTCGACCCTAGTTCCCGGACGCGTCGCCACCAGCCTGCGTTCTCCCGTCTCCGACGTGTACACGCTCCTCAAGCCGAAACCATCACGATTTGGTAGGGCTTTTCGACGTGTCGCCAGCAGCCAGCGTTCCCTCGTCCTCGTCCAGCCCACGCAGTGACGCAGGAGTCACGGCGTTCCGGTTTCTCATCACCGCCGAAAACCAACTTGTGGGTGAGACTGCACCGATACTCTTGCGCTACTCCCATCACTCAGCCCCTTTCGAACGTTAGGTTTAGTTACTGACTTTGAACGTTTTTGTTGGGTGTTTACAGATGTGTTTCGTCATGTCCAGTCAACTGTTTATTAAGTGTTTTGTTTTGTGAGGAATCTTTGCCTTTTTTTCTTTTCAATTAAACTTTTTGTGTGTTTCTTGGAAACCGAACGGCTTTGTCCTTATTAACAAAACTCTCTGAGGCTCAGCCCGGGAGAAAAACAAATCAGCAACAAGAACCCGCATCACAAATTGGCGTCCGCTGCGACAGGACAAAGTCGTTTGTTTTTCATGTAGATTTTTCGACGCGATGAAAAGCACTTCGGAATTATTAGATCTGGCGGAGAGTATAAGTCTCAAGGGAGCGGAGTTCAAGGAGTGGTACGACAAGCAAATGGCGCAAGCGCAAGAGGAACGGGCTGCGATATGTGACGCTAAAAAGCAGCAGATTGCATTGCAAACACACGCTAAGAGAGAGGAGTTCGAGCGAGAAACACGGGCTAGGAGAGAGAAGCTCGAGCGAGAGACACGCGCTAAGAAGGAGCAGCTTGAGCTAGAAATGCGTGAAAAGAAAAGGCTGCTCGAGATAGAGATGCGCGAAAAGAAGAGACTGTTGGAACTAGAATATGAGGATTTGCAGCAGTGGCTTGAGAGGGAAAACGCTGAATATACGTGGTCTGAGAGCCAGAGTAGTCAACCAGTGGATGAGGTGTGCTCTGAAAGCAGTTACATCGGGAGCGATTTGAATTTACGTGAGACTGACCCTGTACCTCGTCATGACCTTTCGCTAGAGAAAGAAACTCTGAAAGAGTATGACAGGGAGGTAAACAGTCAAAAGACTAGGAGACTCGATAAGCTTATTGAAGCGCAGGAATGCTTCGTGAGCATGGAACAAGAACGTTCCATTCAGAGTAAAGGGTATTTTGAAACCTGTGAGAGGTCAAGCGCACTTTATTCAGAGGTAGGATTGCCTCTGAATAGCTCCGCTGAAGGAGCAATAAAAGGTCTCCTAGGTAATGCCGGCGAATGCCATAATGAAAGCTCTGATGTAGCAGCTACCTATTGTTTTGGGCCACTGGAGATAGCAACAGACGCTACGGACATGGTTTTTCACCATGATTATAACTTGCCCATACAGAGAGATGGCTTGTGTCCTCGGGAAATTGTAGATGATGCTTTTAGAAGAATATTGGAGCAAAATGCAAAAGCACTTGTTGAAGAACAGAGAGTAGAGTTGCAATGTAGGTCAGCTATATGTGACAATGAGGGTAATCACGATGACCCAGGCAGAAGGGTTGAAAGTATTGATGAACAAGCAATACAGAAAGCTGAAGGGATGGAAAGTGAACCAGAAGGCAGTAATGGTCCAGCAGGTTATTGTACGAGGAAGGACGCCGACTGGTGCTCTTTGGCATCTTCGGTTGAAGAGGTCGCTTCTGTTAAGATGTCTCAACGATTAGCGGCTTACGAGCTCAAGCAAGGCGTTCGCGGGAAGGATGAAATGATTCAGGCGTGGTTGTACTGGTGCGCCTGGAGGCAACGCCTCCGACTGGCATACAGATATTCCAGCGTGTATGCTTGTGATTTCGAGGTTGGGAACCTGGTGATACACAGCTTTAGGTTCATACGAGCTTACGGTCGAGAATTCTTCCACTGGCTTCCGATTCCTTACTCTTGTCAAATGGTTAGAGCAGTTAAACGTCTTGTACGGGACGCTATAACTTAAGCGTCAAATTCGATTTCCCGCTGGTTTCTTTTGGATCTTGCTTGCGGACCACGGAAGGGTGTTGCTTGTAAATATTTGAAGAAGTTACATGCAATGTAACATTAACATGATGTATAGTTTTTGAGATGATAGGGTATATATGAAAAAAAAAAGGGGTGGTGTACTACTAATTTGGGGATTTTCACAATCCGCTAGATGTGTCCATACTTTTTCTCACTTCTTGCGTATTTTGAGGTTAGTGAATGTGGACCTTTGGGCAATGCAGTGAACTGTGTGGCGGACATATGTGGGTAAATTGTGGTGCAGTGCGAAACGTGCACTCAACGGCAGTTTTTTTTTTCTTCTCGAAAAAAAAAAAAACTTTTCTTATTGTTGTTGGTTGAATGTTACGTTCTGTGGACTCGGTGTTTCGACGTGAGACATGTCAACGAAGAAGCAGTGTGGTGCCATCGGTGTGATGTGTTGAACTGCGTGGTGCAAATATGTGGTGTAATTGTGACGTAGTGCAGAACGCGCACTCATCGGCAGTTTTTTTTTTTCTAAAAAAAAAACTTGAATGAAAGGGGGGCGTATGTGATGTGTGGTGCGCGTTCAAAGTGCGCGCCTTCGAAAAGTGCGCGTCACGGAAAAAAAAAAAAAACAAAAGGAGAAATACCAGAGTGCACGTGCGGGGCTGCTTAAACAAGAATGACGACGTTAAAGAGCGTCGAGCACGAGGATGCGTGGCAGGACGTGAAGTAAACAAAAGGTAAAACATCCAATGGGCAGCGAACACGGAGATTTCAAGGCCCAATGGCTTGACACCACGAGACAGCAGTATCTCCAATGAGAACGAGACAAGTGGGCCAGAGCTGAAGCAGGAGCCTGGGGAGACCAGAGCAAGGGGAATTCGAGGCAGGCAGTGCAAGCGGAAGGTCGTCACCGGACCGGGCGCTGAAGATGGGCCGTTGGGTTCCGGACCCGAGCCTACAGGACTTCCACCGGCCGGGGCCTCCTGCTGTCGGGTTCCCGCTCCAAAGGACCGTGGCCATCCGGTCCTGAACTCCTTTCCAGGGCCTGCGGACTTTGGTTCCGGCAGGCGAGCTACAGCCGTCGGGCTCCGGGCCCGAGCTGTGCGCCCAGCTGCTTGACTAGGTCGACCCTAGTTCCCGGACGCGTCGCCACCAGCCTGCGTTCTCCCGTCTCCGACGTGTACACGCTCCTCAAGCCGAAACCATCACGATTTGGTAGGGCTTTTCGACGTGTCGCCAGCAGCCAGCGTTCCCTCGTCCTCGTCCAGCCCACGCAGTGACGCAGGAGTCACGGCGTTCCGGTTTCTCATCACCGCCGAAAACCAACTTGTGGGTGAGACTGCACCGATACTCTTGCGCTACTCCCATCACTCAGCCCCTTTCGAACGTTAGGTTTAGTTACTGACTTTGAACGTTTTTGTTGGGTGTTTACAGATGTGTTTCGTCATGTCCAGTCAACTGTTTATTAAGTGTTTTGTTTTGTGAGGAATCTTTGCCTTTTTTTCTTTTCAATTAAACTTTTTGTGTGTTTCTTGGAAACCGAACGGCTTTGTCCTTATTAACAAAACTCTCTGAGGCTCAGCCCGGGAGAAAAACAAATCAGCAACAAGAACCCGCATCACAGGCGGCACCTCCACGTCGAATGCCGTCACTTCGCGATACCCTTCGTTCACCCTCCTGCCGATGCCCGGGCTTTAGTTACATATATATTCATTCCTAAAACCACAGCAAGCGCCACACGACCGAGTCTTCGCGTTCTCTGGCCCATCTGAAGAAAGGGTAGAGGGGCGGGGGGGGAGAGATGCAATGTCGTTTGGAGATCCATAAAATTCCTGTTGGAAGTTTAAAACATATAATAATTAAAATTCAACTACTGAAGTAATATAAGTAATGACAGTATGCACTAATATTTTAAAAAAATCAAGGGCATTTCGTTAATTCCAAAATGTATTCGGAGAAAGCGTGAGGCCTTTCGGCGGGCAATGTATCTCTTTTTTTTTACATTCACAGTGAAAGGGCACACAAACAGAATATATGCGTGTTTTTTTTTTTTTTTTACCGTGAACTACAGCGAAACTAATCAGCCTCCGTTTCTCATACGATCGTATTCTTGCGTTGTATGCATCGTGTAGATGCCATCTGCGTTCCAGCGCTCAAAAAGCTCATCCATGTTCCTGCTTGACGGGAAATGGCATAACGTGCACCATGCCAGGAAGCCGGACAGACACTAGTCACCGCGAGTATGAAGGCTTCTTGGTCACCGCGGCAATGAAGCCTTCCTGGATCAGCATGTCAGCAGGTGTGGTTGTCATGCGCTGTTTAAAAATACAGTTGTAATGGATGGGCACAAAAAGGATCACACTCGCATGATTATTGAAGCAGACCGAATGGCTCGGAAACCTGACAACTCAGTGAGGAAACCATCGGTTGCTCTTCTAGATGAAGAGCTTCATTATCTGGCAGATGGCGCGTGTGTGTAATAAATCAGATATTCTGCCTCGTGGTTCCAGTGTATGAAGTTTGTCGCTTGTTCAAATGCTATCTTTCCTTTCTTTCTTTTTCTCTCTTTTTTGGTTGTCATGATTAGATGCAGCACGATATAAATAAACCTTCAGCTGATAGTGCTTGTACTTGTCCTTTTCCCGTCCGTGTTTTCTGCCGCGTAGTATACTTAGATCATGTATTACCATCTGGCCCAATCGTTCACTTTGATGGTTGTATGGACTCAGCCTCCGCGAACGCAGTCCTCCCATCTGGAGAGTATATAGAAGAAAACGAAAGGGCTATATTATTTGCCTCCCGTAGTGTTGGCACAGCTCAGTGCCTTTGGGGAGTGGCGAAGGAGCAAGTAAAGTTGATAGATAGAAAGAGAGAAGATAACCAGAAAGGGTGAGTAGAAGACAAGAGAGTATCTCGTTAGAACAGGCAGGTGGGATGAAGCGAAGCCATTAGGCTATTGAGCGTTGAGGATCACATGAGCCGCGAATAGGAGAAAACTTCGCAGGGCTGGTAGGCTGGGACATGCGGTAAAGAGGAAATCCCCCACAGTTGTCGCAGGGATACCGAGCAGTGGTCTCGCATTGTTCACCTGTCAGATCAGGGCTGGCGCAAATGATGTGCTCAAGCAAAATGGTAGAGCCATTGCGTTTTTTTTTTTGCCTAGTTTGGCGGAGGGTAGGAGAATACAATGACATTTCTTGAAAAAAAAGATTAAAAAATCAATAAGAATTAACATCGAATGATTGAGAGAGGAAATAATTATTGTAAATACTAATATAAAAGGAACATATATTCAATCTTTAGTACGTCATACAGATTGTCACTAAGGGATGTTAACGACGAAGATGACGTGCACTCTCGAGACGCTGGCTCACGAGAAGGTGCTAGCCACGCTTTGTCGGCTTCCATTATTTCGTGCGCAATACGTGATGCAGCGCGTGCCCCGCCGCGGTGGTCTAGTGGCTAAGGTACTCGGCTGCTGACCCGCAGGGCGCGGGTTCGAATCCCGGCTGCGGCGGCTGCATTTCCGATGGAGGCGGAAATGTTGTAGGCCCGTGTGCTCAGATTTGGGTGCACCTTAAAGAACCCCAGGTGGTCTAAATTTCCGGAGCTCTCCACTACGGCGTCTCTCATAATCATATAGTGGTTTTGGGACGTTAAACCCCACAAATCAATCAACGTGATGCAGCGCGTACGTGTCGCTGGCACCATTCCAGTGATGTTCGACGCCACCGCAGTTTATTGTGTCTCTGGATCCCCGCTTGCCCACTGGTCGTTCAGTTCATACCGGGCTTTTTCGCTGCCATGGTCTGGACACCACTGTGATGCAGGCCCCGTCTTCAGTCTCACTCAAGCCTTCGATGTTCCAGGCAGAACGCGTTGGACTGTCCGCTGCGTTCACGCCCAAGTTTGTTGCCGCAAGGTTCGAACAACCATCAGGAATTCAGGCGATGACATCAGTAACCTTTGTTGCAGGTTTTCCACTCCATCTTCGAAGGCTGCACTGAGGGCAGCCTTGGGATTCGAGCATGTCAATGTCACCGATGGCGGACCCGACCCCGCGCGCCTCCACCGAATCCCATAAAAGCAACGGCCCTCAAGTCAACGGCAAAATACTGCGGTACCACCACCCGGTTTGCGCCGTCCCGAGCTCCACCAGGAGTGGTGCTTATGCGAAGTGGGGCTCTGCGCTGCTTCTTGATGGGGAAGTGGCTCCTGTCGCCGTTTGGTCGTCGACCGCTATGCTGCGGACCTGTGCCTGGTACATGGTCGTTTGATTTTATCTTCAAGCTGCGACCAGGGTGGCTTAGCTAATGATTTTATTTGATGTTTGGGTTTAATTATTGACTAAAAATGATTGCTTATCATTGATACGATAACTGGGTTTAATAAATACCTGTGACGAATTTTCGTTCGTATTGTCTATGTAAAGACAGTGTCAGAAGCTGTTCGCTTTCCTCGGTGGTATGTTCACGTGTGTATCGCTGGCGTACCAAGTCGGGGAAGAGGGGGGGGGGGGGGGAAGGTCTGATTGCTTAGACACCCACTCCCCGAAAATTTTCATTCTTGCATGGGTACGCGTACGTGAACATACAAAGATCCACACGAACATGCATCAAGTGTGGCTACCCTACCCTCCAGAAGAAAAAAAAACATTCTCGCTATGCCTCTGCTACGCTCGTTAAGCTATTCTTAAGAACACTGCTTTGAAGCTCTTTTCTCCGCAGTATAACGTTATTATTTGGCTGTTCTGTTTTTTCCTTACTTTCGAATTATACAGGCAGATCTCGGCAAAAATATCTCAAACACTTTGCAGGAAAAGCTATTGTCACACTCTTTTACTCAAGCTTTTGACAGCGTTGTGGAAGGTAGAAGTTTCCTCAGCCAATCACCACAGAGCGCACATCAATGTGTTTCTTCGACATTGTTGCTTTCGTGAATTCAACAGGTTGCCCTGTCTCTGTGAAAAGAGGTGTACTATAGTAAATAACTTTTGATTTTTAAGCAGGGGGTACTTGGCCATTTTTTATATTTTTTTGTTATTTTCGGACTGCATGACTACCACTCCAACCGCCCCCCCCCCCCTGACATTTTCTATTTATATTTGTGGCCACCAATTCCTTTGAGCTCTTGTCATGTCCGGGTTTTTAATTGTTGACGCAATGTGTTTAACAATATTTACTTGAGTCACTGAATCAGTTGACGAACGAATTATTGAATCAACTCTTAAGCTTCATTTCGAAACATGATATATCTTTGAATACTAGTCGACGAACCAGATCTACGGACTTGGTGCGTTGACTGGACAGTGCCGTCTAGCCTCACCGACTACGCGTGTGGCCGGCGCTGACCCACTTTTTGCCAGGAAAAAAAAAGCTGACTTGTCCTGGCATCGCCGCTTCGCTATTTGGCGCATATACCGGCGGCCACACTGCAAAATGTACATCGCTTCTATGAGAACAGAGTTTCCAGAAAGTTTCTTGTATTTGAAGCCAAGCTTTTTCAGCATCCTCTGCATCAGCATCCTCTGCAAATTTGACATTCCATGGCGACAGTTTGAATGTCAAATTTGAACCAAAAAAATGCGCCATCTCCCACTGAAGAGAAAGATGTTAAGATGCGAACGCTAACGTTTACGCTGACGGTGGCGTTGATGCTGGCACTTACCATGCCGGTGCGCAGTAGAGAAACCTGGGGAGGAGCAAATCACGCTGCGATAGACCGGTGTTTCCTACTGGACCATGCTAATGGCTGCCAACGGGCAATGAGAGACAGAAGACTCCGATTGGGCACAGAGACCTGCAGTCCGCGTTTAGTTAACGCGCACGCAGCGATATTTTTTCAATAACGCATAGGAGATATATACCCTACCGGCACTACCTTGGAGGGAAAGATCTGGTGAAAATATACAAGGTGCCTGAGCTATCTTTAGCCAGAGTTTAAAAATATGCCGACGCAAGCACTTATGACGCGACCATGTTGCTGTCTATTGTCTGGAATGAACCAGACTATTTTTTGTGTTCTGAGCAATTGTTTAATTTAACCCTTATAACTAACTTCTGAAGGAGCGTGTATGGGTCGAAAATGTCAATGAGGATGTGTTAGATCGCTTTCCAAAACGTCTGATTAGACAGTTTAGGGTTTTATATTCGTTAATTATTAATACTTTTCTGCTAACTACAAATGCCCACAATATACAAAAAACAATACCATCCTACACGCACCATAATTCTGGTGCTTCCGAACGTCCCGCGTACAAACGATACGCTTCCTTCACACCGGTTCATGTCAGTGGTAAGCAGTCACAGCGGTTATCGCTCTTCTAACTGATATCGAAACGTCTTCATCGCAAATCCACCACCTCCGTTGCGGCCCAGTCGAAGCAGCACAATCGGACAAGTGCGCGAGACTGGGCGCGAGACTGGGTCGTTCGTAGGTGAAATGTTAGGGGGCACTGGAATCATCGTACGTACTGGCGCATGAGCGAACTTGTCACGTAGTATTTCTTGCATTTCGCGGGCATTTATAGTTAGTAGGAAAAGACAAAAAATTAGCGCATATAAAGCTCGAAATGGTCAAGTCGGACGCTTTTTAAACCGATGAACAACTTTCTCATTGGAATGTCCGGCCCCTTTTCATTGCTTAAAAGGTTACTTAGTAAAAGTGACCTATTAAGGCAATTATACCGAACACAAAGAATACTCCGACTCGCTCCAGGTATAATAGTCAGCTACGTTAACTTAAAGTCGTCGTCACTGCATGTTTCCGATGGAGGCGGAAATGTTGTAGGCCCGTGTGCTCAGATTTGAGTGCACGCTAAAGAACCCCAGGTGGTCGAAATTTCCGGAGCCCTCCACTACGGCGTCTCTCATAATCATATGGTGGTTTTGGGACGCTAAACCCCACATATCTATCTATCTATCTGTCGTCACTGCATGTGTCCGCACATTTTTAAACTCTGGCTAAAGATAGCTTGGGCACGCTGTATACGGGGTGGCCAATGAATGATTGTGCAGCGCGATCAGTCGGTTTATTCAATAAAAAACTCGCTAGAAGACGCTGCTTGCGTCGGTGTTGCGAGGTGCCAGAGCAGGAGGGGACGTGCATGCGCAATGGGACTGTAAGCGCTGTGGCGAAGAAAGCCTATAGGAGAGAGAGGGGGAGCGAGCGTAGATGGCTAGCAGGCGCTATCTGCGCCCGCTTGCGCCGGCGTTAAGAGGCGAGAGAGGGGGTAGCGTAAGAGAGGAGAGTGGCAGAGAGAGCAGACACAAGCACAGTAGAGCGCGGACGTCACCGGATCAAGCTCTCTGATAAGATGCTTCGCATCTAAAAGAAGAAGCCATGCCCCACTCACGGCAACACGCAGAGGTCAAAATCATAGAGTTTATTAATATACACTAGAGGGAACTCGCTAGTGTCTATGGGAACTGCAACACACGGTGCTTCAGCGAGCATGAGAATGATGGGTAGTACGCACATTTGTCTAAACTTTGTACTTCTGGCCAGATTTTGGCTCCATTCGGGTTCGTGTGGCTTGAAGCTGTTTTCTCACGAAACAAAAATCAGCAAATATTCTGCGCTTGTGCTTCACCACTTCATTCTTTTAGACTTACCTTTCCGAATTGTGTCACGAAGTACAAAAGGGTTAAATCTTTATTTCAAAACAAAACCGAAACACAGCAATAAACAAAGCCGCAAATACGGTTCGCCGCCCGCAAGTACGAAGACTAGGCAAATGTGTGTACTGCGCATCATTCCCATGGTCGCTGAACGATCGCAGCACCAGTGTGCCCTCTCGTTAATTTTAGGAAACTCAATGGTCAAAATAACCCAGCGTCTTCGTCCGATCGTGGCCTTTCCAACAAGAACGCCTGCATTCTCCGTCTGTGATTACCATCTACAGGGTCTTCGTTCACTCACCCGGACAGGCTCTTCCGTCCTCTTTGTAAGTGAATCCATCCTTGCTCTCTCCCTGCACAAGACGCGAAGTGCTTGAAGAGTGTTTGAAGCTCTCTGCTTCGCCAGCTTGGTAAAACCTCGCGCATTCAATGGATGGCACCATGGGGGCATAGCTTGAGGGGCATCTTGCAGATTCAACCATTTCGGGTGACGCCATGTTGCCGAAAGGCGGTGCGTGACTACCTCACATCAAATATCCGCAGACATGCGTCCATGTGGACTTTATTAATATCACTAATGATAGAAACACGTCATAAGCCACAGCATCAACAAATTGGGCATAATGCCTTGCAGATGCATTGCGGCCAGCGGGTATTCCTCGCTTCATCGCAGTATGAAAAGTAATGGCGTTGTGGGTGTTTCCCAACTAGACAAAAATAATGATTCATGGCATAGAGGCTGAGTTGCGAGCGTACTTGTATTAGTAACCCTAGAGAGCTTATCTGTTTCCATAAATGCCGATCTTCCAGCTTTTTGCCCCACCGTGGTGGTGTAGTGGCTACATACTCGGCGTCTGACCCGCAGGTCGCGGGATCGAATTCTGGCTGCGGCGGCTCCATTTTCGATGGAGGCGAAAACGCTGTAAGCCTGTGTGCTCCGATTTGGGTGCACGTTAAAGAACCCCAGGTGGTCAAAATTTCCGGAGCCCTCCACTACGGCGTCTCTCATATTCATATGGGACGTTAAACCCCACATGTCTATGCATATCCATCTTCCAGCTTTGGCTCTGACTGAGCGGCAATTTGCGCGCAGGCCTGGCGCTTTAAAGGCGAAGCATTTCTTTGCGCATTGCAAACGCTTTAAGCATTTCTATCCACGTATCTACTTATCAATCAAGTCACCTACGTCTGGGTGCTCTCGTGATCGCTTCCTTAACTTCGGCTATAGACAAAAAATTATATGGGAGGGTAACAGGTTTTGACAAGTATGATCATCTGGTTATGACTTCTATAATCTGAAAATCGCATCACGTTCGACCTCAAACCCTTTCCGCCCGACATGTGTGGCAGTATACCTGTATTCCACGGGCGGCGGCATGCGGGTATGAGCCACAGCTGTTTGACAGAATATAACTATATAGCGAGGAACGGCGACAACAGACATTGGCAATTTTAACTCGATAGGGTCAAGAAAAACTAACATTGCCTCTATTGACATGATGAATGCAAAGAATATATGTTATGGTTCCAGCAGGATTCAAACCCTGGCCTTCTGCCTGGGAATAAAGTATTCTAGCACAGAGCCAGGCGAGGTCTCGGAACTCCTGCGGAAAAAACCGTATATTCAGGCGTAAAGTTGTTGAACCACGGATTGTGATTGCAGCCGGCCATATAACTTTACAACCGCTATATGTGCACTCCAATGATACAGGGTTAGCGTCAATTGTAGTTAAGCGCCATCCACTGAAGTTGGTCTACGTTTAGCACTATCAACGTCTACCATCCTCGCAAGCAGAAGCGCTATACATTTCATCTTACCTCTTCTGGTGTTGCTAACACCCATGAACGTTGCTCTTCGCATCTTTACGCAAATGTAACGCGGTTATATAAAACATATTTGACTGTTCAACGTACGTGTGTGTGTATGTTAAACTTCGTGTACGTTAAACTTCGTGTATGTTAAACTTCGTGTATGTTAAACGTGTATGTGAAACTTCGTTTCACTATGTTTACTGCCTTTTTTTACAATATACCACTCATCGGGCTTCCTGGGACGCTGTGCACGTATTGACGACGTCAGTCTTGTTTCCCGCAAGTTCTTCTGTAGTGATCATCGCCAGATTTGCGAAGAATGGCAGATTCTCTGTGGCGTTAACACGAAGAATCGAGCGTTGACCCCGCAAGATGGCGGCGCAACGACAAAGAATAACGAGAGCGGAATAATGGCAAGCGATAGTTTCTACTAGATCCGAGCAGCGTGCTCCTAATCAAACCGCTAGGTATCCCCAAATGCAAGTTCATGACGATGATCCAGAGGCTCACGACAGAACGTAAACTTTTTGGGGTGTTTCATGGTGCCTGATGCGCCAAGGGTACCGGGCTGTGTTCGATCCATATATCCGTACACTTTTCTATGCATTGACGTTAAAGCATGGTCGCGCTCGAAATTTGGTTAATAGAAAGGATAGTTCCACTTACCTGTGAGTTCATTAGAATTTGATTCGTCTCCACGACCTTAGTCAATGTTGAAAACTTTATTTCATTTCTTATACTTGGTCAGAATAAGATAATAAAGCAATACATGCATAATGCTATTTTATGCCTGTGCAAATCTGCATTAGATGCTTCTCGCACATTGATAGAAAATGTCACAACGGGAGGGAGAAAATGACAGACGTTCCAGAAAACTACATCATTTTATCTGTTGTAGTACGTAATTACAATATTGTTTTTGTAAAATTGACTGGTGTAATACGAGTCGTCAAATCACCAGCACCCTTTAAATGAAAGTAAGAACTTGTGTTCAATTATTCAGAAATGCGTAAACACTCCTGTACCGACGTAACGAAAAACTCGGTTAATCCGTTTCTCTGTCACGTCCTACGTTTAGCTATAAAAAATTGTTGTATAAAAAACACGGAGGACACTTAAGTTTCAATTTTTAGAGCGGAACGCCAGAGCATTATTGCCGAGAAAACGCCTTTTTTTTTCTCTTCTTTTTCGGGAGCGCCAATGATCAGGCAAGCCTCCCTACACGAGTAGAAGGGGCATGCGCCACTTTTACCCATGTAGCCACAGTTTCTCGAAAGATAGCATTGCTTGGGTTAAAATACCTCCTGAATGCGTTTGTAATATTTTTATGAACGTTCGTTGTCATGTAAATAAATAAAGCATTCTATTAAAAATATGAACAGGCATTTTTTTTATTTTTAGCAGATATTCCGCCAGCATCTCGAATTTCAGTCCGGGACCAAGCAAGCGCCCCTCCCCCTTACCAAATCTGGTCGAATTATCCTTCGCTATATGCGGGGGGGGGGGGTTCTTGCTTGCTCGGTATTTTACGACGGTTCGCTACGGGCATCGACGCGACGAAAGAAGAATGGTACAACATGTGCGAAAACCGAATGCACAACGTCGTGTTGGTTAACACACCAGAACACAAGACGCGTTTCGCTACCCTGCTGTGGACAGTACTGTGGTCGCCGGTCAGCTGCACGAGGTGGGGGCGTACGTCACCGCGCCGCATGCTACCTGCAAAGGAGTAATTCGAGGCATCAACATCGGGGACAGGCCCGAAGTTATATCCAAGAATATCTCGAGGGAACCCCCAGCCCCTGCGGGCGGATACAAAATTCGATGCCCCCATGGTTTCGAATACATCGCGTATACGGAGGCACCCTCGTTAGTGCACTCTCTACCACGTACAGGCAGATGGACATCTGTTACACCTGCGACCGGCCTCACACGAAGCCTAATGCAGAAGCTGCTAACCCGAACGAGCAACATCTTGCTGACACGAAACACATATTATGTGGCGAAAGACACTTGATTAGCGCCAAGGAGAACACGAAGAGATTCAAGACATCCTGCCTCACCAGGCACAGACGTGGAGGACGGATGATCCAAGTCGCCGTCCCTCAACACCACCGACCATCAGTTCCCGAACATTACCGGGGAGCCGCCACGCTCCCACGATCCTGGCCCCAAAGCTTCATTCCGTTTACGGGTTCTGTCACCCCAAAGCTCCATCCCGCTCTCGGGTTCAGTCAAGATTCAGAACATGCTGAAAAACACGGGATCGCTCCTGATCACAGGGGTGCTCAGCATCCAAGAAAAGGACAGTCCGTATCGAGTCAAGGAGCCGATTCATGTTCCGCTCTAGATCATTGGTTCGCCACCAGAGGCCGGCCCACCGGACACTGCAGGCTTTCCCACGTAGGTCTCAACGGCCCGCACATGTGGTTTCGTGGACTCGGACAAACCCAAAGCATGTAACGCAAAACGTAAGCACACTAGCGCAAGTCGAGCACAAAAACGCGATGATGAAGGCAATGATTGATAGGCTAATGTTCTAGATACGGCGATGAAGAACGCGAAAGACTCACCTCCTGAACCGGCAGCCGCCTCTGATGTGCCACCTTAACCCTCAGTGGTTCCAGAGCAGAAAGAAAAGGCCACGAGTCGAGACCCTCGAACAATAGGGCAGTGACGTAGGAGCCGGATAGTGCTTCAGGATATCCAAGGCAAGAGATTCTCGAAAGGCTTTAACATTGAATGATAAAGTGAGGAAGCTTGGGGAGAAAGTCTCCCAGATGCAGAACGAGGCCGTTGTGTAAGCCGAAAGTATGGACAGACACGTGCCCAAATTTTATTCTTCCATTAATAATGTAGTAGCCGCAGTCCTAATCACATGTGCTACCATAACATCACACGCCCAAGCAGCGCAACACCAGCTAGACTAGCTCAAGGTCTCTCCATGGCCATTTTGACGTCATGGTACTTGTCCGCACCACTTCCCACGGTTTTGCGTGCTGCCAACGGTCCCTTTTACTTATAGTGCTAAGGGGCGTGCGGAGGGAAGAAAATTGTCCAAAAGCTAGAATTTAGAATTTCGTGTATACATGCACTTACTAACACAGAATAATTTGATAATTTTACATCAGGTATAGTAAAAAAAATTGGTCTCCTTTCAAAGAAATGAAGTGCTGTTCGGCCACACTTTTAATGTACGATTGAAAATCACACGTTTCTTACATCCAGTCACATACAATTTCTTTACATTGTCAACCTTTTGTGTAGCCTTAACACATATTGAAATCATGTCAAAGAGGCTATTTTTGTACAATGTACTGCTAACAAATGGGGTAGGCCACAGAAATGCAAACACGAAACGTCTATTTAGCGAAAATGTCCCTAAACCAAGCACACCTTCCTTCTTTTTTAATATGCTTGCCTTGCACGTGGCAGCTTTTTGACGGGATAGCGTTAGAGAGTTCATGTCGCAGAAATCCCGCCGTAGGGGTCGGGCCCATTGGTTGTAAGCGAAAAATCGTCTGTGTGTCTGTGACCGAAAAATCAAGTTACCGAGATCGCTGTGGGAGGCCGCTACTTGTCCACGCGTGCGCACGCGATCACACTGAAAAAGCCACCCACTAGAAGAAAAAAAAGCGCTCAACGTCACGAGGCACGGTAATTTTTTTTTTGCCCCTGCCACCCCTCCATGCTTAGCTTCCAGCGCTTTCACCGGGGTGAGAGAAGAGATCGTGCAATCGCAGCATGCGACAAACCTTTGTAACTTCACTCACACGGGACAGATCCTTAAAATTTTTGGGCGTTAAATTCGTGAGGCCATAATTTCTTCTAGTGAATTCAATTCATGGTTACTTGAAAAAGTGTTTCAGGGCCTCTTTAACGCATTTTGTTCGACAGGTGTCACGGCGAAATTGAGCCCTTACGGCGATTTGTAGGCGCATTTAGGAAGCCTCAAACTACGTCGAAAAAGGCCGGGATAGTGCAGCCATCGCCGCTTAAGACACACAGGAACTTTCAAACAACTCTAAAAATGGACAACTATGTCCATCTAGCAGAAAACATATCATGCCTTTCCAGAGGCGTTGATCAAGCAAACAGCAAACGCTAGATAATGTGCTGCTATCTGTGAGGTATTGCAAGACTCTTTATGGCCTCCAAGAAAGCAAGTGCGCGGCGTGTATCTTGGAGGCAATGCGACTCTTGCTTTAGATTAAAAACCTGTATGTACCGTTTGAGTGTGCGCGCTTGTACGATCTACTGTGTGGATGTGTGTGCGTGCGAATGTGTGTATGTAACACAACCTGTTATAAGTATTTGCTGCTGTTAGTGTGCATGTGCGTGTCTTTCGACAATAATGCGTCAGTTGGAGTCAAGCGCTTATGTTTGCGTCCTTTTGGATGTGCGTGATTACGCTCTTTGTGCGCTGCTTCCTCAAATAAAGTGCACAAAGCTCGCACGAAACCGCTAAAAATCCTGAAACAGCGAAACTGGGCAATGCTGAAGACTACACATGGATCCTTTTAGGTAAATTCTTGGCTTTATCTCGGTCATGCTAGGCTTTCTATACGTTGATTCTCGGCGCAGATTGGTTCGAGTTCAACCTCATACAGTCGCAGACACGACACAGGTACTTCGTCGATGGCATCGGGTTTCCATCGCTTCTTGGTGTTCCCAAAGTCAACGTTCCTTCTCCCGTTATCTATAGTATTTCATCGTTGTACCCAAATGCAGAGTCCTCGGCTTGCTTCGTCCCCTTATTTGGGGGGCTAACTACTGCCTTCTTTTTTACTGCAAGTTGTGTGTAGTGGCATTCACCCGTTGTCCGTGGAACATGCCCGTTTATATGACGATGATATGTTTTTTTTTTTTTGCTACGGAGTGAACAAGGTACGACTTGCTAAGCAGCATCGCTATTATTATTGCGACTCGCCAGCTGGCCCAACAGTTTGTATTGACTGAGCTTATGAATATCGTTTCAAGACTGTGAAACAGCGCGGAAAACGAAGACACCGAGAGAAAAAACAGACCTGAGCGCCGACTACCAACAGAGTGGTTTTTTAATTTTTTTTTGTCAGTACATGAATATCAGTATGTCCGCTGTTTACATGTATGCGTTTTTTTGCGCTATTTTCCCGTCTTTAGGCAGGTAAATTAAATTTCTGCGCCAACACCCAGTAGCCCTCATGTGAAAACTTTACCACGGATAAGAACAACGAGAACAAGTAAAAAGGTAAATGAAATCTTCTGCCGAATCCAGTGCGCATAGAATTTTTTCATGTCTAGTAATTGACACTTCAAGTTAGCAACAAATTACATTTATCAAGTATATGATACAAAAATCGAGAAAGAGATAAAGAGAAAAAAACGAAAGGCAGAGCAGTTAACCAGTCAATCTATCTTCTTTGTGTTGTTTTATGTCGTAATATTTGTTTTTTGATTCCATGCCTTTTTGTTTTCATTCTGCTTTGTATATTTTTGTTTCTACGATTTTAACAGCTGCTTGTGCTTTTATTATTTGTAATCATCACCGAGGGTCCCGTTGCAGTCGTGTACTTTGGGACCCTCGTCTGTATATTTTACTCCCTGTAACATCTTTTTATGACATGATAATAAACTGATTGATTGATTGATTGATTGATTGATTGAACCTGCTCCAGCCAATTCCCTCCAATGGGTGTGTGCCATGTCTGGAGGGCAAGAAGAAGAAGATCAGTGGCGCGTGAATGCTTTTCGGAACAGGGGCTGCCGAGGCTATGTGTCCTTTGTGTCTTTCTGCGAATATTGCAAAGTTGGCGTGGTGTTGGGACGTCTTCAAGGCGAGGATCACGAGGAAGACCTCAGAGATATACCTCCTTGCCCAACTCGCGCCCTCAGTGGGCACGTTCTGAAGGCCGTCCGGCTCCGTACCTTGTCCGCACACCTGTGCCCGGTCAGCGCGGCCACCCATCTGTTGTCATATCACAGGGTTACAGCCAATGAAGCACGCCAGTTGATGCATATGATCATCGGCTTGGACCATACGCTTCACTACACATCTGGCGTGAAGAATGCGCTGCTCCTGCACAGCGTCTTCCTCTACGAGCTGCCACCACCATTGCTCGTGTTCGTGGTGCAAGCAGGCCAATTTCATCCGTTCAACGAGAACATGCTTAGCGCCATCCGTCTGCTTGCCCACCCATCTCTGTTGTAGCTGGTGAACGAGGCCATTCATCACCTGTGTGAGCCCAAGGCCAAGGCGTCCGAAGAGCGCCAGCGGCTGCGTCTGAGCAGCAGGTCCCATAGGTGTCAGTACTCTGGTGGTGGGAACCCTATCCCACCTACTGCCCCTGGACAGCTTCTTCATGTACAAGCTTTGATGTGAACAGTCGTTCCTTCCAATTATGATGTCTGGTTAGCCTGGCTGCTATGTGGTAGCTTCTGTCTTCGGATAAGAGGTTTGCTAGTCATGGTCGACCAGACCCCGCTTTCCCTTGTCGCTGTCATTCACGGGCACTTTCTTCACGACAGGTGTGATCCGAAGATGTGATGACAATGAAATAATGTGTACACCATCCTGGGACTCTGCGCATCACACGTTCACCAATCGACGTGTATAGGTGCCGTGAGTTGCTCATGGAGGGAGCAGCGCATTGGTACTTTCACCTGCTCCTCGTTATCTGCTGATGTCTAGTGAAAGAATGCATTTCCCAGATAGCTGCATAACCGAAGGATTGAAGGATGACTTTCCTTTCGTAATCATTTGCTTTAATTCTCAAACGATAACCGTGAATAATAAAAACCATTATATGAATGTAGATCCTGAATGATGCTCTATTTCCACTACCTTATTGACAGTTTCGCGAGTGCCATAGTAACAGCTAGCAGACTGCCCTCAGAAACTTTCGGACACTTCATGTATCATCCTCTAACGTCGGAGTGGCCACAATGTTTTTAAGGCTTCTCAGAGTAATGAGTCTCTTATTATTCAGGATAAAAGGGACGCTCACAATGTTCACCAGTACCTCTTAAAATCTTGTGTATAGCGTAGAATATTTGTTCGAGACATTTGGCTTTAGAGCTGCTTCTTAAGGCTTTATTTCTCCACCATAGCAAGTATGCTACGTAGGGGGACGAAATCGGAAGCCGTCGAGGGCATGCGCTTGTAAACACTGAAACCGGCGTCTACTCAATGCGATAACGTTAAAAGACCATTTTAGCAGAAAATGCGGTGTACACGGTGGTCGCGTTGCACGTGAGCGAAAAGCCCTGTGGATATACGAGAGATATACATAAATGGGCAGAATTTAGTGCTATGGCCGGAATCACCCTCAGGTGGAAAACCTCCCTAGCTCTAGAACCCTCTCGTTTCCACAGCCCTGGCGACGAGCGGTCACTGGTCTTCCAGGTCCTCGAAACAGAGCTCGGCCTCCGCCATGTTGGTTTAGTTGGTTGTTGTTTTTGTTTGATTCTTGGTTCCCGTCCATATCCGGTTGCATATTGCGGTTTGCAGGATGCTGGCATTCCGAAAGCAAGTTTGCAGTGTGTCCCCACACTAAGAAGGCGGCAATAGGGGCTAGTTGGTACATCACATGTTTTCACGCTATAGCGTAAGAGAACTCGTATCGCAGAAATCCCACCGGCGGTGTTGGCACCGTTGGTTGTGAGCGAAAAATTGTCTGTGCGTCTGTGACCGAAAAAATTAAGTTAATGAGATCGCCATGGTAGGCCGCTACTTGTCCACGCGTTCGCGTGCGATTACACTGAAAAAGGCGCACACTCAAAGAAAAAAAACTGCTCAAGGTCACGAGGGGTGGTACTTTCTTTGCCCCTGCCACCCCTCTCTGTTTATCCTCCAGCGCTTTCGTCGGGACTGGAGAAGAAATAATGCAATTGCAGCATGCGACTAACCTTTATATCTCCACTCGCACTGGACGGATTTTTAAAATTTTGTGGCGTTGAATTCATGAGGCAATAAGCTCTTATAGTGAATTCATTCCATGATTACTTGAAACAGTGTTTCAGGGCCCCTTTAACGCGTTTCGTTCTACAGGTTTCACGGCAAAAATG
The DNA here is from genome assembly GCF_043290135.1 of Rhipicephalus microplus. Classification (NCBI taxonomy): domain Eukaryota; kingdom Metazoa; phylum Arthropoda; class Arachnida; order Ixodida; family Ixodidae; genus Rhipicephalus; species Rhipicephalus microplus. The sequence goes on from NC_134710.1 coordinate 122,045,659, forward strand.
AGCCCATTCGGCGATTTGGTGGCGCATTCGGGAAGCCTCAAACTACGTAGAAAAAGGTCGGGATAGTGCAGCCATCGCCGATAAAAATATACAGGAACTTTCAAACAGCTCTAAAAATGGAAGACTAGGTCCATCTAGCGAAAAACATATCATTCCTTTCCAGAGGCGATGATCAAGCAACAAGCCAACCCTAGATAATAAATATGCTGCTATCTGTGAGGCATTGCGAGACTTTTTATGGCCTCCGAGATGGCAAGCGCGTGGCATGTATCTTTGAGACCCAGTGATTCTTGCTTAAGATCGAAAACTTGTATGTACCATTCGAGCGCGCGCGCTGGTACGATCTACTGTGCGCGTGCACATGTGTTCTTGCGTGCGAGTGTGTGCATGTAACACAACATGTTAATAAGTTGGCACTTTGCGGTTGAAGGGCGCACTAGGGGACGGATTCCGCTATCGCGGTCAACTCTTAAAGTCGGAACTTAAGGGTCCGCAAATATTTTTGCGAATTTCTCATGCAGTGGCTGACGACGATGAAAAATTACGGCTAAAGTGTGTATGCGCCACAACTGAAACATGATCAAGAAGAGCTTTTTTAGTTGGTTGAAGCATTGAATGACCCACTCGTTACGAAATTCGCATTGTAAGACGCCTGGTTGTGATTTTGCTGTTCTAAAACGGGTTATTACTCATAATAACGCGATTCTTTTGCCGATACCAAGCCTGCCAGGTCTCTTTATTACAAGTCCTAAGCACCGGCATGGCTCAGCGGTGTCATACTGGGCTTTGCTTAAATGGGCCTATAGGTTCGAATCGCCCCATGTGCTTGAGCTTTTTACTTGAATATTTTTTTAATTTGTGTGATAGTGGTTACGGACACCGGCGGCTGCGGACAACGGTGGTGCCAAGCAAGACCCGTGTTGTGACCTCATAACAGCTTTAGCTGTAATTATATATCAGTTGCTCCTTTGTAGAGTTGTTCAGTTTCAACCTCAGGCAGTTGCATACACGACACGGGTACTTCGTCGATGGCATCGGGCTTCCATCGCTTTTTGGTGTACTCAAAGTCGCCGTTCCCTCTCGCGTTCTGTAGTATTCGCTCGTTGTATCTACCTGCAGAGTTCTCGGCTCTCTTCGACCCCCCTTTTCGGGCAAACTACTGCCTTTTTCCGTTTTACTACGAGTTGTGTGAAGTGGCATTCACACACTTTCTGTGGAACATACCCGTTTATTACGATGATATGTTTTTTTTTTGCTACTGAGGGAACTAGGTACGACTTGCTAAACAGCATCGCTATTAATATTGCCACTCAACAGGTCGCCCATCAGTTTGTAATAAGTATGGGACTGAGCTTAGGGATATCGTTTCATGACTGTGAGACAGAGCGAAAAACGAATACACTGAGAGAAAAAACAGAGCCGAGCGCCGACTACCAACAGCCCAGTTTTTTCTTTTGCATTGTCAGTACACAATTATCAGTATGTCCACCGATTTCATGTCTACGTTTTCTCGCGCTATTTTGAGGTCTTTAAGCAGTTATATTACATTTCTGCACTAATACCCAATAGCTCTTATGTGCAAACTTTGCCATGTATATGAAGAAGAACGAGAACAAGAAGAAAGGTAAATGAAATATTCTGCCGAATTGAGTGCGCATAGAATTTTTCATTTCTAGTAATTGACACTTCAAATTAGCAACTAATTTCAATTATCAAGTAGACGATCTAAGAATAGGGAGAGAGATAAGAGAAAAGAAGAAAACACAGAGCAGTTAACCAACTTGAACCCGTTCCAGCATATTCCCTCCGATAGGTGTGTGCCATGTTTGGAGGACCACAAGAAGAAGATCAGTGGCGCGTGTATGCAGAAGATCGGCCACGACAAGAGGAATCGGCCACGCGTCCGGTGTTCTCTCCATCTCTGCAGTCGGCAGCAGTTTCTTCTTGGGTGCTACGTTGGGTGCCAAGGTCAGAGCAACACATGGTCACTCCGTTCTGGTGGTTTTGGTTGTTAAGGATCGGGTAGCTTTGATACCTTTTGAGTCCATTTGTATCTGCTATCTTGTGTTAATTTACTTTCAGGGATTATCAAGGGATCGCAGCGATGCCCAGGAATTGTCCTGGGCAAGGCAGTTCGACATGGACAGCCTCTCTTCGATCAGATGATATTCCCCTCGATCTCTTTCTACACAACGGCGTTAGCAGCATTCCCGTTGCACTGGTGCCCTTAGGTAATGGAGTAATCCGGTTGAACAACCCTAATGCAATTCAGGGGCAGCATTGGGCGATAACCTCTGAGTACGAAAGCATCACAGAGGTACGACAGTTTGGCCGCGGAGGTATCGTGTGTCGATCACCAGACAAAATTGTGTATCTTCTAAAATGATCATATTTTGGCTCTATCCCGGTGAGTGCATATATCCCACCCCATCTTGCATGCACCAAAGGCATTGTGCGTGACAACTAAGCCCATCTGAAACGCTTGAGAAACTCTCCTTGGCCGTGGCAATAGCTATCTACCGATGCAATCAAGTAATAGACAAGATCAAGGTAGTCACCGAGTCAGTCATCGCAACTTTCACCGGAACATCGTGCCCATTCGAAATAAAAGCTTGGCCACTAATTTTCAGGGTGGAACCATTAGCATCGTGTCCCCTGCAATGTAAAAATTGTTGGCGTTTTGGCCATAGTACTGGTGGGTGTAAATCTGGAATACGGTGTTGCATTTGTGGTGAGGGTCACTCACACGCTGATTGCAAGGTTCAAGCTCAGAAGTGCTGTCTCTGTGAGGGTGCTCATAAAGCAGATTATTCCAGTTGTCTCGCTCTCTTTCAAGAGAAGCAACTGTTGGAAGTAATAGACAGGCGACGATGCTCAAGGAGAGAAACAATGACAGTTATGAAGGAAAGGACACAAGGGTATGCTGGGATGGCCAATCGACAGAATGCAATGGCAAATGCTATGCCTCCTTGGCCCGACTCGCACACTCAGTGGGTACGTCCTGAAGGCCATCTATCTGCATACCTTGTCTGCACACCTGTTCCCGGTCAGCGCGGTCACCCATCCATCGTCATATCACAGGGTTCCAGACAATGAAGCATGCCAGCGGATGCATATGATCATCGGCTTGGATCATATGCTTCGCTACTCATCTGGCGTGAAGAACACGCTGCTCCTGCACAGCTTCTTCCTCTAAGAGCTGACCACCATTGCTCGTGTTCGTGGTGCAAGCAGGCCCGGATGTCATTCGTTCAACGACAACATGCTAAGCACCATCCGTTTGCTCTCCCACCCATCCCTCTTGTACGTGGTGAGCGCGGCCACCCATCCACTGTGGTATTGCGGGGTTCCAGCCAATGAAGCACGCCAGAGTATGCATATGATCATCGGCTTGGACCATACGCTTCGCTACACATTTGGCGTGAAGAATGCGCTGCTCCGGCAAAGCGTCTTCCTCCACTAGCTGACCACCGTTGCTTATGTTCGTGGTGCAAGCAGGCCCGCATTTCATCTGTTCAACGAGAACATGCTTAGCCCCATCCGTTTGCTCTCCCACCCATCCCTTCTGTACCTAGTGAGTGCGGCCACGCATACATTGTGGTATTGCGGGGTTCGAGCCAATGAAGCACGCCAGAGGATGCATATGATCATCGGTTTGTCCCATAGGTGTTAGTACTCTGGTGGTGGCAACCGTATCCCACCTACTGCCCCTGGACAGCTTCTTCACGTACAAGCTCTGATGTGAAGAGTCGCTCCCGCCAAGCATGATGTCCGGTTAGCCTGGCTGCTATGTGGTAGCTTCTGTATTCGGATAAGACGTTTGCTAGTCATGGTCGACCAGACCCACTTTCCCTTGTCGCTGGCATTTACGGGCACTTTTTTGACGACAGGTGTGACCCGAAGATGTGATGAGAATGAAAATAATGTGTACACCATCCTGGAACTCTGCGCATCACACGTTCACCAATCGACGTGTATAGGTGCCGTGAGTTGCTCATGAAGGGAGCAGCGCATTGGTACTTTCACCTGCTCCTCGTTATCTGCTGATGTCTGGTGAAAAAGTGCATTTCCCCGATAGCTGCATAACCGAAGGATTGAAGGATGACTTTCCTTTCGTAGTCATTTGCTTTACTTCTCAAACGATAACCGTGAATAATAAAAACCATTATATGAATGTAGATCCTGATTGATGTTCTTCTATTTCCACTACCTTATTGACAGTTTCGCGAGTGCCATAGTAACAGCTTGCAGACTGCCCTCAGAAACTTTCGGACACTTCCTGTATCATCCTCTAACGCCGGAGTGGCAACAATGTTTTTAAGGCTTCTCAGAGTAATGAGTCTCTTTTTATTATTCAGGATAAAAGGGACGCTCACAATGTTCACCAGTACCTCTTAAAATCTTCTGTATAGGGTAGAATATTTGTTCGAGACATTTGGCTTTAGAGCTGCTTCTTAAGGCTTTTTTTCTCCACCATAGCAAGTATGCTACGTCGGGGGACAAAATCGGAAGCCGCCGAGGGAATGCGCTTGTAAACACTGAAACTGGCGTCTACTCAATGCGATAACGTTAAAAGACCAGATTAGCAGAAAATGCGGTGTACCCGGTGGTCGTGTTGCACGTGAGCGAAAAGCCCTGTGGATATACGAGAGGATATACGAGGATTAAAGGATCACTAATTCGCCCAAAGCTTGAATACGCGTCCGCTATATGGGATCCCGTGCAGCAAAATTTAATTAACGCGTTAGAATCTGTTCAGAACCGCTCAGTTCGGTTCATTTGTTCTAATTATTCCCGTACTGCTAGCATATCAGAAATGAAATCTAACCTTGACCTACCCAATTTAACTGTCCGGAGGAAACTGGCGCGACTGCATTTTTTTCATAAGATATTTTTTCACAATCCATCAATGAAGCGAGACCTCATTTCACAACCGTCATACCACTCATCGCGCATTGATCATCAGCATAAGGTTGCCATTCCGTTTTGCCGCACCAAATTCTTTTCAGCAGCCTTCTTACCGAAAACAGCCGCCGATTGGAACCACCTTCCCTTTTCCGTTGTATCAATAACAGACCCTTTGTTATTCAAGACTGCAATTTCTCAGCAATGCTTGTAACTATACGCAGTTTCCATTATCTATCTTTGTCTTGTATGTGCTTGAATTCTTATACATTTTTAGTTGACTTATGTTGCCTTCCTGATTTGCGCATCTGATACTTGTTTCTTTATTTTGTCTTTTTTTCTTGTGTGTTATATATGTTGTACCCACCCCCTCTGTAATGCCCTACGGGCCCTGAGGGTATTCTAATAAATAAATAAAATAAATAAATAAATATACATAAATGGGCAGAATTTTGTGCTATGGCCGGAATCACCCTCAGGTGGAAAGCCTCCCCAGCTCTAGAACCCTCTCGTTTCCACGGCCCTGGCGACGAGTGGTCACTGGTCTTCCAGGTCCTCGAAACAAAGCTCGGCTTCCGCCATGTTGGTTTAGTTGGTTGTTGTTTTTGTTTGATTCTTGGTTCCCGTCCATATCCGGTTGCACATTGCGGTTTGCAGGATGCTGACATTCCGAAATCAAGTTTGCAGTGTGTCCCCACGCTAATTAGGCTGCAAAAGGGGCTAGTTGGTACATCACATGTTTTAATGTAATAGCATAAGAGAGCTCGTGTCGCAGAAATCCCACCGGCGGTGTTGGCACGGTTGGCTGTGAGCGAAAAATTGTCTCTGCGTCTGTGACCAAAAAATCAAGTTAACGAGATCGTCATGGGATGCCGCTACTTGTTTACGCGTTCGCGCGTGATCACACTGAAAATGCCGCACACTCAAAGAAAAAAAAACTGCTCAAAGTCACGAGATGCGGTACTTTCTTTGCCCCTGCCACCCCTCTCTGCTTATCTTCGAGCGCTTTCATCGGGACTAGAGAAGAAATAATGCAATTGCAGCATGCGACTAACCTTTATATCTCCACTCGCACAGAACGGATTCTTAAAATTTTTGTGGCGTTGAATTCGTGAGGCAATTATCTCTTATAGTGAATTCCTTCCATGGTTACTCTAACCAGTGTTTTGGGGCCCCTTTAACACATTTCGTTCGACAGGTGTCACGACGAAAATAAGCCCATTCTGCGATTTCGTGGCGCATTTGGGAAGCCTCAAACTATGTAGAAAAAGGCCGGGATAGTGCAGCCATCGCCGATAAAAATACACCGGAACTTTCAAACAGCTCTAAAAATGGAAGATTATGTTCATCTAGCGGAAAACATATCATTCCTTTCCAGAGGCACGGCCGCTGGATTAAAGAGAGCACGGGTACGGCCCACCACGTGCTCCAAAACCGGCGTGACAGGTCTAGTTGCCGAAGCACCACTGCGGTTCCACCGGAGGGGGACAGTTTTCGCGAATGCCTACGGAATCGCATGCGTGGCGCACTTGCGGTAGTTACAATTGATCTTGTGCATATGTGCGCGACCCGCGAAATCTTTTAATATTCGTCTAGCGTGTGCCCACCAGGTAATTACCGATCTTGCTTTTACATAGCTGCAACCCTTGAAAAATTTCGGATTTGTTTTTCCCGAGATACACGGAGCCTTGCACACCGATCAAGTTTCGCGGAAGTAAGAATTGTGAACTGATTTTACTCTGATCCTACAAGATCACAACTAATAGATCTGGAAGAGCTACACCTTTCCTGGTGCATTGAAATTCAATATAGTAAATGTGAAAGTGTCGCTTCAGAAAACGTTGCTTCAGATTTGATCATTTCGTTTAGAATAAGGAATTTCAGCAATTGCAGTTGCCACTGTTCATTTAACACGAAATAAGATAGACTTTTTACTTCCTCCACACACGTCTATAGTATACAATGCAGTATCAGATGACAACCACGAAATATATATCATGCGTGTGATCTCAAAACAGTGGACTCGAGCCTCTCTGAATTTTCAGTGAATGTAACTTCAGTGCTGGCAATTGAGTGAGCAATTATGAGGTGAATAATATGAAAACTGTGTGACGAAAAGAGCGATGAAAAGGCTGGAAAATGCGAGCAGAACTGTTTGCGTTCCTGCGCTTTCGAATGTTTTTGTCTATTTCCATCACGACGTTCTTAATGATAATGCAACTTATTCCACGGCCACTGGATGAAAAAGCGCACGGTATGGCCTGCCGCGTTGGGCGGCTATCTATGGGAGAGCGCGTGTCAGCCGTAGGGTCAGTTGCGGCCACTGCAGGTAGGTAGTAAACTTTATTCACTCAGTGTACAGGAGAGAGTTGGGGACGGCTTTAAGGGCCGGCCCCTTACAAAATCTAGGAGGAGTCCCTAGTCCGGGACCCCTGTGGCTTCTGCTGCAGCACGTGCTCGGGCCACTAGGGCACGCTGGTCCTCTAGGGTCGAGCAACCGAGCAAGGCAGCCTCCCAGCTCTCTCGGGTAGGGAGGGAAGGGGAAGGAAGTGGTGGGACCGCCGGATTCGAGGGGCATGCCCACACCATATGGAAAGTATCCGCGAACGGATGGTCACAGTGCGGACATTCCCCAGAGAATGCCGGATTGAAATGTTTGAGTATCGCCGGGCACAATACTGTATTGGTATAGAGACGGAGGAGCCAGCACTCGTCCTTCTTGGGCAGGCCCGATGCTGGGGGTGGGAAGCGGAGCCTGTTCGATTTGTACATAGCGGTGATTTCTCTGAAAGAGGTAGCCGGATTGGGTTCTGGAACATCAGGCCATGGAGGGCGATGCGGGTCCCGGTAATTAAGCGCGCGGGCCGAGGCATCTGCAGCCTCGTTTCCAACTAGCCCCGTATGAGCAGGAGTCCAGATGACGGTGCGTGGACTTGGGCGATCTAGATAATAGCATCGCTTAAGGATTTCGGCGGCGCGATCATTGATGCAACCCCGTGTGAGATTTTGGCACGCCCTCCGTGAATCGGTAATAATTATCCGAGATGTGGGGCCCGCTGCAGCGAGGGCTATGGCGACCTCCTCCGCGTGTGTGATGTCCGGTGCTCGAAAGGTGAGCCCTTGAATAGGTACGTTTTGGTGAACCACAGCGGCCGTGTACCACCCGCCGTGGTGGGGGCCGGATGCGTCCGTGTAGAAGACTCCCGGGCGTGAGCCATACCGTTGCTGTAGGGCTGTAGCCCGCGCTGTACGCCGCCCATCGTGAGTCCTATTTGTCATGTTTTGGGGCAGAGGCGGAATGATCAGTGCATCACGCCAATCCTCGGGGATCGCGGTACGCTCTTCCACCTTGTGGGTGTTGGAAATGTGGAGGCGGTGTAGGAGGTTGTTCCCATCCTGAGACCTACTAAGGCGCAGGTACTGGTTATTGAGATGAGCCTCTTTAAGTTCCCCGTACGTGTTTGTCATGCCCAGGTCTGCGAGACGTTGGTTCGACGTTGAGATGGGGAGGTCTAGGGCACGTTTGTAAATTTTGCGGAGTATACAGTCTAGTGTATTCTCGTCGCATTTACGCAGACGCAGGTAAGGTGTCGAATAAAGGATCCGGCTGGTCACGAAAGCGTTGGCGAGGCGCAGAGCAGCACGGCTCTTGAGACCTCCTCGCTTGTTCAAAACCCGGCGGATCATGCGGCCCACCTGATCCCCCACAGTGCGTAGTTTGCGCAGAGTGGTGTCAATTTTGCGGTGTTTGTGTATGAAGAGTCCCAGGACTCTGATTTCGTCGCGTTCCGGAATGGCCCTGTTACACAAGGTGAGTTCAATTTGTGTCGTGTCGTTCGGTTTGGGGCGAATATGCACGTATTCCGATTTGGTGGGTGAGCATTCGAGACCGCAGCCGCGGGCGTAGCTGTCAACTATCGACGCGGCATGTTGCAGGCATGTCTCGATGCTACCAAGGGAACCCTGAGTTGCCCATAGCGTGATGTCGTCGGCGTACAGAGCGTGCTGCACGTCTGGGACATCGTTTAGCAATGAGGGAAGGTGAGCCATGGCAAGATTGAACAGAAGAGGAGAGAGGACTGCTCCCTGTGGTGTTCCGCGCGTACCGAGGGGGTACGGTCCATGCTCCTTGTCTTGAATACGCAGGTATGTCTGCCGTTCTATGAGGAATTGGCGGACGTACCTAAAAGCATTATGCCCACAGTTTGTTTGTGATAGGTTGGTAAGGATGATGTCATGGGTAACGTTATCGAAAGCTCCCTTGAAATCTAAGGCGAGGACTACCTTGTCGTCACTGGGATGTTCGACCGGTTCGACAACGTCACGATGGAGTTGCAGGAGGATGTCCTGAGCAGAGTGATGTGGGCGGAAGCCGTACATAGTGTCTGCAAAAGTGTGTCGGGCCTCTAAGTATTCAGAGAGCCTGTCCCGGACCATGGCTTCCATAAGTTTCCCTACGCATGAGGTTAGGGAAATTGGTCTGAGATTGTCGATGTTTACAGATTTGCCTGATTTAGGGATGAAAGTTACTAAGGCCGTTTTCCAATCGAGCGGTAGGGGTTCGCGCCCCTCCCAGATCTGATTGAAGTAGTCGAGGAGGTGAATGTACGCCGAGTCAGGGAGGTTGGCTAGGAGCCGAACCGTCACTTGATCCCGACCTGGCGCTGTGCCTCGTTTCATTTTGGACAGGGCCACCTTCAGATGGTGGAGCTGAAAGCAACGATCCAACTCGGCGTTTTCCGTGCCTGCATATGAATACGCCGGTCCGATGGGGTCCTGTTGGCTACAGAGATATTTGTCTCTGAGAGCCTGTGCCAATTTTTCCGCGTCACCCGCATAGGCGTGAAGCGCGCGCTGAAGGTGTTTCTGTGTTTCTGTGCGTGTTTGGCTAGGGTCGATGAGAGCCCTAAAGAGACTCCAGGTGTTGCGGCTTGACATCTGTGTGGTGGCAGTGTTGCAGCGCTCTACCCAGTTTGAGTCGGCGAGCTGGGCCGCGTACTCGTCGGCCTCTAGGGTGAGAGCCGCTATGCGGATTTTGAGCTGTCGGTTGTGTTTCTGTCGGCGCCATCGGCGCACTAGGCTGTGCTGAGCCTCCCAGAGATGCAGGAGGTGGTTGTCCACCGCCGGCGTGGCCTCTGAAAGTTGAACCGTCTGCTCGATTTTGTGGAGTGAGTTTACGAGATGTAGGGACCAAGTGTAGTATCCTTGGTGAGCTATGGGGGTCGGATTGGAGTATACCAAGCGAAATTTGGTCCAGTCTGGAAGTTTCGCTTCGAGCACGCAACCGATTAGGGCCGCTGCAGCGCGACGAGGCGGGGACGGGAGGGACGGGAAAACGAGCGGCGGTGGCTCCCTCGGGGCAGCAGCCGCAGAAAATTACCTGGTGTTTGTCGCAACACTGACCCACTAAGTTGTTCTAGTCAGTGTTTTTAATCACATTTTTCACAGCGATGACATATCGCACATTTAGTAGACTACGAGGCGCTCTCTAGTTAAAAAGCCAATTGATTTTTCCTGTGCGTGCCGAGCAGCTTTTTTTTTCAGAACAAGCTTCTTGCTCTGAGGCTGACAGAAATATCCACAATGCATGTAGCTGACTGATATGGCACTGAATGCTTGATAAAGTCATTGTTATATTTATGGAGATGTTTTAAACTAAGAATTTGATTTTTTGTGACGTTTGTTCACCACTTTCGTGTTTTCTCAGCCGGAATGCTTGACAATTCATTTTTGGACATTTTACGATAGACGTTCATAATTTTTTTATATTCTGAAAGCGTATCGAAGAAACATACCTTCAATATTTTTCATGTTATCCGGTACACGGTAGTGTGCCGGAAAGTAATTAAGCTTCAAACGATAGATAAAAGTGATTTCTACAATCATGGGGACGCGCTCCTCGTAGCTTTATTGAAGAGGCTGCGAAAGCATACGTCATTAGAAGTGCCATTCAAATATCTTGATAGTCCCTACTAGGCAATATATATATATATATATATATATATATATATATATATATATATATGTATATATATATATGTATGTATATATATATATATATATATTGGAGGAGCGTTTGTCGCCGGATCCGGGAATAATAGGAGAATAAAAGGAGTTTGACTCCTTTTATTCTCCTATTATATATATATATATATATATATATATATATATATATATATATATATATATATATATATATATATATATATATATATATATATATATATATATATATATATATATATATATATATATATATATATACATACATACATATATATATATATATATATATATATATATATTTATTTATTGTAAAGAAGAGGAAGTTCTCCGACGCAGAGGCAGCAGCATCGAGTGTGCAGCAGCGGCTCGAGCTCGGAAATTGCGGCTGGTGCATCACCTTCCAAGCCTTCCAAGCATCAACTTTTCTGCTTAATAAATCTCCTTTATAATTGGTGGAGCCGTGCCGGGTACCGTCCCTTACACCTTCCCACTACCATCCTGGAACTCCATTCTCGACGGCTACCTTCTGCTATGCCGGACGCCGATCAGCAGACGCTTCCATCTCTTCCGGCCACCGGTCCAGGCAGTGTTCCTCAGCGGGAGCCTCGAATCTTCAGTGGAACAGATGACAACGACGTTGAAGACTGGCTCTCGACTTTCAAACGGGTGAGCGCTTTAAACAGATGGACGGACGCGGATAAGTTGACACGCGTGTCGTTCTACCTCGCGGGTGTAGCCAGCCTTTGGCTTAGAAACCACGAGGCAGACGTCCGAACGTGGCCGCAATTTAAAACGTCGATTGTATCAGTCTTCGATCGACCTGCCGTCCGAAAACTTCGTGCCGAGCAACGTTTACGCACACGCGCACAAGAAACGGGTGAAACCTTCACAAGTTACATAGAAGACGTCGTCGATTTGTGCAGACGCGTGAACGCCGAAATGACGGAAGCTGAAAAATGTAAGCACATTTTCAAAGGGATTGACGACGACGCTTTTCAAATGTTTTGGGCGAAAAGCCCGACCACTGTTAACGACGTAATAAGCCTCTGCCAAAGCTACAATGAATTGCGGAAGCAGCGAGCTCTGACAAGACGTCCTCCAGCACACGATTTGGCATCGCTGTCTAGTGTGATCATTGGTCATGACCGAGCGTCACTAATAGCCGAAATAAAAGCATTTGTCCGCGAAGAAGTTGCACGACAGCTTTCCTTGGTGCCTTTCACACCAGAACCTACCACAACTTTACCATCGTCTCTACGTGACGTCATTCAAGGAGAGGTCGCCGAGGCCTTACCAGCTGCTCGCGAGCCTAATCTTGTGGCTGCTCCTCTCACCTACGCCGCGGCTGCAGCCATGCCAACTCGCAAGGCGCCTGCACCTCCGTTCCAGCCTCGCGCGAGCTATCCCCCAGCTCCAGTTCACTGGACCAGCACTAACACCGCCAACCCGTGGCGCACCCTCGACAATCGCGCGATATGTTACGCTTGTCGATACCCCGGACACGTCGCAAGGTATTGCCGCCGCTGGACGCATATCACCAATGAAAACCGCCGTGAGCCTTTCTTCCCGCTTGACTCCAACGCGCGATACGGTTCCTCCACTCCAATGCCAGCCCGCTACCAGGACGACCACCACCCTCGGTCGGGACGTCTTCGCTCGCCCTCTCCACGCCGCCGCTCGCCTTCTCCTATGCGTCGACGGCCCGCGCCTAACGAGGAGGAAAACTAGACGACGCAGTTCCTGAGGCAAGAACTGCGCAAGTTTCGGTTTGCCCAAGTCCTCATTTGTCACCTACCAATGTTATTGATGTGTTCGTCGAAAATATCCCTACTGTCGCTCTTGTAGATACCGGTGCAGCTGTTTCTGTTATAGATGCTGGATTTTGCCGCTCAATTCGTAAGGTTACGACGCCTTTCTCCGGATTATCGCTTCGCACAGCCAGTGCTCAACCTGTTCAACCGACCGCAGTATGTACAGCCCGCGTGACAATTCAGGACGTTCTGTATACGATAGAGTTCGTGGTTCTTTCATCGTGCTCCCATAATATTATTTTGGGATGGGACTTTTTGTCGCGTCATTACGCCGTAATCGACTGTGCTAGGGCTGAGGTTGAATTTTGCTCACTGGATGACCAAGCCTCCGTCGACACCCAGTCTGCCGCTAAACTTGTCGTTAGCGATGACACCTACATCCCTCCATGCTCTTTTGCGTTCGTGCCAGTTTCATGCAGCGCCATATCTGACGGCACGATCTTCTTCACACCATCTCCAATATTCGTCGCCCGAAGAGCCCTCCCCCTGCCTTTTGCTGCTCTCGATCTTGTAGAAGGCTCAACCACAATGCCAATTTATAATCATGAGTCGTCGTCTTTATCCCTACTTTGTCACGAGTGCCTTGGCCACGTCGAGACAATCAGTTCTTCCAGAATTATATCCGTCCCCGATGAGGTGCCTTCTACCTCCGTCTGTGAACTGGCTGTCGTCTCAGCGCCTGACTCAACGTCGGCAAACATATTTCAACCATTCATCGCTGCAGATTTGACATCTTCGCAGCGTTCACAACTCCTCACCATTCTTGAGAGCTACCGCCATTCTTTCGACGTTGAACAAACATCTTTCGGCCGTGCCTTAGCAGTAGAACACCACATCGACACTGGGTCCCACTCACCACTGCGACAACGACCATATCGCGTGTCCGCTACAGAACGCCGCGTCATTGCTGACCAAGTAGACGACATGCTTCGCAGAGGCGTCATTCGACCTTCACAGAGCCCATGGGCGTCTCCGGTGGTCCTCGTCAAAAAGCAATTCATGATGCCCAGACCTCAACTCCCGTTTTTCTTCCGGGTGCTGTTGTATGGCTGTCAGTGCCGCATCGCACACCTGGGCTCTCTTCCAAACTTCTGCCAAAGTACGATGGGCCATATCGTATTCTCGAGCAAACTTCGCCAGTAAACTACCTCATTGAGCCTCTTACGCCACCATCAGACTTGCGACGTCCCAACCGCGAGGTTGTACACGTCCAGAGGCTCAAGCAGTATCACGGTTCAACGCCACCTGCACAGAACTAAGTCGCCAGGATGGCTCCTTTTTTTGTCCGTGGGGCCATTGTAAAAAAGAGGAAGTACTCCGACGCAGAGGCAGCAGCATCGAGTGTGCAGCAGCGGCTCGAGCTCGGAAATTGCGGCTGGTGCATCGCCTTCCAAGCCTTCCAAGCATCAACCTTTCTGCTTAATAAATCTCCTTTATAATATATATCATCATCAGCCTGACTACATCCACTGCAGGACAAAGGCCTCTCCCATGTTCCGCCAGTTAACCCGGTCCTGTGCTTGCTGCTGCCAATTTATACCCGCAAACTTCTTAATCTCATCTGCCCACCTAACCTTCTGTCTCCCCCTAACCCACTTCCCTTCTCTGGGAATCCAGTTAGTTACCCTTAATGACCAGCGTTTATCCTGTCTACGCGCTACATGCCCGGCCCATGTCCATTTCCTCTTCTTTCTTTCAACTATGATCCCGTTTGTCCCCTAATCCACTCTGCTCTCTTCTTGTCTCTTAAGGTTACACCTACCATTTTTCTTTCCATTACTCGCTGCGTCGTCCTCAATTTAAGCTGAACCCTCTTTGTAAGTCTCCAGGTTTCTGCTCCATAGCTAAGTACCGGCAAGATACAGCTGTTATATACCTTCCTCTTGAGGGATAGTGGCAATCTATTTGTCATAATTTGAGAGTGCTTGCCGAAGGTGTTCCACCCCATTCTTATTCTTCTAGTTACTTCAATCTCGTGGTTAGGCTCTGCGGTTATTACCTGCCCTAAGTAGACGTAGTCTTTTACAACTTCAAGTGCACTATTACCTATCTCGAAGCGCTGCTCCTTTCCGAGGTTGTTGTACATTACTTTCGTTTTCTGCAGATTAATTTTAAGACCCACCTTTCTGCTCTCCTTGTCTAACTCTGTAATCATGAGTTGCAATTCGTCCCCTGAATTACTCAGCAATGCAATGTCATCGGCGAAGCGCAGGTTACTAAGGAATTCTCCATTAACTCTTATCCCTAACTGTCCCATTCTAGGCTTCTGAAAACCTCCTGTAAGCACGCGGTAAATAGCATTGGGGAAATTGTGTCCCCCTGCCTTACACCCTTCTTGATTGGTATTCTGTTGATTTCTTTATGAAGCACTATGGTAGCAGTTGATCCCCTGTAGATTTCTTCCAGAATGTTTATATATACTTCATCTACGCCCTGATTCCGCAGTGTCTGCATGAGGGCTGATATTTCTGCTGAATCAAACGCCTTCTCGTAATCTATGAAGGCTATGTATAATGGTTGGTTATACTCTGAGCATTTCTCTATTACCTGATTGATAGTATGAATGTGGTCAATTGTTGAGTAGCCTGATCGAAATCCTGCTTCTTCCTTTGGTTGATTGAATTCTAATGTTTTCTTTACTCTGTTAGCAATCACCTTTGTAAATAGCTTGTATACTACAGAGAGCAAGCTGATCGGCCTGTAATTCTTCAAGTCCTTGTCATCTCCTTTCTTATGTATTAAGATGATGTTAGCGTTCTTCCAAGACTCTGGTACCCTTCCCGCCAGGAGACACCTCGTAAACAGGGTGGCTAGTTTTTCTAACACAATCTGTCCTCCATCTTTCAGCAGATCTGATGTTACCTGATCCTCACCAGCAGCTTTGCCTCTTTGCATGCTCTCCAAAGCTTTTCTGACTTCTTCTATCATTACTGGTGGGGTGTCATCTGGGTTACTGCTAGTTCTTATAGTATTAAGGTCGTGGTTGACTCGGCTACTGTACAGATCTCTGTAAAACTCCTCCGCTATTTTAACTATCCTATCCATATTGGTAGTTATTTTGCCTTCTTTGTCCCTTAGTGCATACATCCGACTTTTGCCTATCCCAAGTTTCCTCTTCACTGCTTTGACGCTTCCTCCGTTTTTCAGAGCGTGTTCAATTCTCTCAATGTTATACCTTCTTACATCGCATACTTTACGTCTATTAATCAACTTTGAAAGCTCTGCCAGTTCTATTTTGTCTGTTGTTTGACACTTTCATTATTTGACGCTTCTTAATTAGGTTCTTCGTTTCCTGGGAAAGCTTGCCAGTGTCCTGCCTAACTACCCTGCCTCCAACTTCCACTGCACACTCCGTAATGATACTCGTCAGATTATCATTCATTGTATCTTCGCTAAGGTTGGTTTCCTCACTAAGAGCCAAGTACCTGTTCTGCAGCGACACTCTGAATTCCTGTACTTTCCCTCTCAGTGCTAGCTCATTGATTGGCTTCTTGCGTATCAGTGTCTGTCGTTCCTTCTTCAAGTCTAGGCGAATTCGAGACCGTACCATTCTATGGTCACTGCATCGTACCTTGCGAACCACTTCCACATCCTGCACGATTCCTGGGTGTGCAGTCATTATAAAGTATATTTCGTTCTTATTTTCGCCATTAGGGCTCCTCCATGTCCACTTGCGGTTTTCTCGTTTTCGGTAGAAGGTATTCAAAATCCGCAAATTATTGCGTTCTGCGAATTCTACTAGTAGCTCTCCTCTGGCGTTTCTAGTGCCGATGCCATAATCTCCTACTGCCTAGTCTCCAGCCTGCTTCTTCCCTACCTTTGCATTAAAGTTGCCCATCACTATAGTATACTGTGTTTTTACCTTACTCATTGCCGATTCCACGTCTTCATAGAAGCTTTCAACTGAAGCGTCATCATGGCTGGATGTAGGCGCGTAAGCCTGCACTACCTTCATTTTGTATCTTTTATTCAGTTTAATTACAATACCTACCACCCTTTCATTAATGCTATAGTATTCCTCTATGTTGCCAGCTATGTTTCTGTGAATTAGAAACCCCACTCCCAGTTCTCTTCTGTCTGCCAAGGCCCGATAGCAAAGGACGTGCCCATTCTGTAGCACAGTATAGGCCTCATCTGTCTTCCTAACCTCACTGAGCCCTATTATATCCCATTTAACACACTCTAGCTCCTCGAATAGTACAGCTAGACTTCCCTCACTAGATAAGGTTCTAGCGTTAAGCGTTGCCAAGTATAGTTTGTGGGATCTCGAATTGGTGAGCACGCGCCACGCCACGCTCTTGAAGTGAACGGACACAGCAGACGCGGTCGGTACAAACCAAATAACACACATACATTTATTTAACTAATTTATACGACGATATCGCCCGCCGAATGATACATAAATCATTATCAACACGCTAAGTCATCATTACACAAAATTACCAAACATTCAAGCAACGTAACACAAGAGCACACAAAAGGCGCAATAACGTAGCCAAGGCGGCGTCGCCAACGCTTGACTTACCACGCGGGCCTCCCGGCGCGCAAGCCCGCGGTGCCACGCGCCGAGGACCCACGCTAGAGACAACCGTTCGCGGCAGCCGCCACACGCAGAACACTCGCTCAACTCTCGCCCGCCACCAAAGCCTGCCTTCCGCCATGGGTCGCCACCGGCGCTACCACTCTACCAACAGTGGTACTCAACGCGAACACAACGCCATCTATCATCCGGCGGTTGTCACCTCCGAAATACGGCTTCAGTGCGAGACACGTGCGCCACGCAGCGCGAACAACTTTACAGGAAGTGTCAGCACCCCCCCCCCCCCGTTTGATTGCTCCTTTAGTTACCTTGCCTAAGGCAAACAAGAACTTCGTTATGATTAGCCCTATTGATCAGCGTGAGAAGAGCCTGAGCCCAGAAATTCATTGCACGCAACCAGAAATGGTTCATTTAAAAAACACGTCAATAAAGCAATGTTTTCCCCTTTTTGCATACAGCTCATTCTAATCGAATATAGTCGCAAATATTCACCAGTGCTAAGAACGCAAGAGAACGTCGCAGGAACTAACTGGCAGTAGAGATCACTGTTTAGTTATGGTTGCATTAGGCCCCCGAAAACCAAAGTTTAAGGAAGCTGAACAATAAGCTGCTTGACGATGATGGTTTTGTGGACAAAATTTAACAGAGTATTCGGGAGCTTCGAGAAAGAGCACAAAAGTCTTGCAGAAGCTTGGTTATGCTTTAAACATGAGACAAAGTTAATTGCGTTATGAAGATAATCTAAACTACACAAAGAAAAGATTAGAAAAGAAAGAAAAGCTTGATTGTTAGTTTAATTTTTATTTAGCCATAAAAAGCGCTTACGCAGGTATTTACTGGAAAAAATAAAAGAACTTAAAGCCCAATTGCAATGCACTGAGCCCCCACGGGGGCGCCTGCGCAAGTAAGCGTTTGGTGTGTAGCGACACCACGGACCCGAGCTAACGGGGGAGTTTTGACTCCCTCCCACGCCTAGCCGTGCGTGGCTTTGCTGTGTCCGGGGAAAAGGGGATTTCGGGGGTTGAGCTGACGCTGGGTGATTGGACCTTTAAGGCCCCCCGGCAGAGGCAACACCCCCCTTTGGCACCGGCTTCACGTAGACGGCACCCCTGGGCTGACCCACCCAAAGGAAATCGGCAGTCGCCTTTTACTATCTCTCTCTATTTACAACTTCGTCTTTATCTCTCACTTTCTATCTGTCCTGTCATCTTCTCTCTTCCGTTTACTTCCAAATTTCGTAGCGGCGAGGGTTAACCCTGTGTAGTTACCCAACCTTGGGTAGTTATATTCGGTTATAGCGGCGATGCATGGCTGGCGTCTCCAAGTGTTCACTATTCAACCTTGTAGCGTCCCCTTGTTGGGCTCAGTGGTGGGTCGCCACCATCGCCGCCGAACTGTTCACAATCTGTATGGCCAACTTTTTCCCCCTCTTCCTGATCGCCGCCCGAAAAGGTGGAGCACCGAAGAACCGTTTCTTTTTTCTAAACCAAAGCAGTGCTTCCCCAAGTTTCATGTCGTGCATAGCCAAATAGAGAACAAAACAGTCCGAGCGATCTCACCTTTTCTTGTTTCGAAAACACCCACTGAAGCAGTCGGTCCAGGATATCGTGTAACGAAGTTGGGAAGCGGTGACCTCCTTTTGGAGGTTCGCGACAAGCTCCAATACGACAACTTACCTAAACTGGTAGCGTTTGGGGATGTCTCAGTTTCAGTGGGCCCACACAGGTCAATGAATACAGTGCGCGGCATGGTCTCTGATGACGACCTGCTTGAACTGTCCGAAAGTGAATTATTAGAAGGCTGGCAAGAATGTAGAATGTTAATGGCAGAATGTAGTCAAGGTCCAAAGAATAATTATACGAAGAGACAAAAAGGAAACACCCACAAAACACATAATCTTCACCTTTGGTACCAGTGACTTACCTGATTCAATTGAAACTGGCTACTGCAAGCTCCATGTCAGGCCCTATGTGCCAAACCCTAGCAGATGTTTCAAGTGCCAGCGCTTTGTACATGAGTCACAAAGTTGCAGAGGGCGCATTACTTGCGCAAAATGTGCATCGAACGAGCACACATCAGATACGTGTACTTCAAACACATCATGCTGTGCGAATTGTGAAGGAGACCATGCTGCCTACTCGAGATCGTGCCCTATATGGAAGAAAGAAAGACAAATCCTTGAGATTAAAGTGAAGTTCAGTCTGTCCTTCTAAGAAGCACGTAAACGGTTCTCCATCCATCAGTCCAGTCCCTCCTTCGCCGATGTGACGCGCCGGGGCGCCGCGCTGCATCTTTCCGTGCCCGCAAAAATCACAAAGAGTGAGACCGCGGGTGCGCCACAAGCGCCCCTGGCTGGAGCAGCCAGTACTGCTCCGCCACCTAACAAACAGGGCCAGCAGACTCCCCAGTCTGCCGGACCTCGGACCACTGCAAGCGCAGTTAGGTCCGAAAGTTTTGTTAAAGTGCCTGCCGAGCAGGCACCATCCACCACCTCACAAGAGGCGATGGATACAAGTACGACTCCTCCGGAGCCCGAGACGCCGAAGGAGAGGCGCAGCTCTTTGGAGCGCACAAAAAAAAAAAAGACTACGAAATACAGGGCCTCCGAAGGACCCTGTAACGTAAGGTAACACCTTTGTACACACAGCACCACACAGATTAAAATGACACATATATTACAGAGGAACGTCAAAGGACTGCTGAAAAACCTCGACGATATTTAAGAACTTTTACACAAATATACACCAAAGGTGCTATTTGTACAAGAGACATCCCTGAAACCGAAACACATAAACTCTCTACGTCATTACGCCATGTTTAGAAAGGAACAGAATGATGCAGTCGCGTCATCCGGTGGTGTTGCCATTGTTGTGGATCCAGGAACTGCCTGTACACATTTACCACTTCAGACGTCTCTTGAGGCAGTAGCCGTCCGAGCCGTTATCTTGAATAAACTGGTCACAATTTGCTCTATTTATATACCTCCTCAGCACCAACTTAGTAAACAAGAATTCCAGGCATCAATTGATGAACTTCCAGAACCGTACCTTCTCCTTTAACGCACATAGCAGTGTGTGGGGTGACTCGCGCTGCGATGCACGAGGTCGTCTGATTGAACAGTTTCTTTTCTCCTCTGGCGCGTGTCTCCTCAATAGGAAAGAGGCAACATATTATAGCCTCGCTAACCATACCTACTCGTCAATCGTCCTAAGCATTGTACCTCCATCGCTTCTTCCACTACTTCACTGGAAAGTCATTAGTAATCCTTTTGGAAGTGACAACTATCCTGTAGTTCTCAGCTCAGCAGTACCAAATGAAAGTCCTCCACAGGTTCCCAAATGGCTAATAGAAAAAGCCGATTGGGACCAGTTTTACAAGGCTGCTAGCTTAAGTTGGACTGACATATGCGGTTCTAGCTTAGATGCAGCTGTACAATACTTTACTGCTTTTGTTATTGAAGCTGCAGCTAAGTGCATTCCGCAAACATCTGGACTGGGCAGAAAACGACGAGTCCCCTGGTGGAACAGCGAATGCCGAAATGCTCGAAAACAACAAAACAAAGCATGGAGACTGCTTCGAGACTCACAGAACGCCGAAAATCTTGTCAATTTTAAAAACATCAAGTCCCAAGGCAGGAGAATTCGTCGACAGGCCAGGAGGGAGAGCTGGCAGAGGTTTATATCAGGAATCAATACATATACACATGAACCAAGAGTCTGGAAAATTGTCAGTAAGGTAGTAGGACGAGAACAACATCCTCTTCCTCTAGTAAGCAACAAGGCAATGGTTTGGAAGACCAAGCGAACTCCCTTGGTGCACATTTTGAACAGGTCTCCAGCTCGTCCCATTACAGCCCGGCGTTTATTTATTTATTTATTTATTTATTTGTTTATTTATTTATTTATTTATTTATTTATTTATTTATTTATTTATTTATTTATTTATTTATTTATTTATTTATTTATTTAGTACATACTGCGAACCATAAATGGTCCAAGCAGGAAGGGCACATCACATAAAAAAACTGGAATAACATGCACCATACATAATGCAATTCACTCTACTTAATTCACAATGAATGGGGATCACATAATTTGTTCCAATCAGACACTGTCCGTGGAAAGAAAGAATACATAAAGACATGAGTTCTCGCGAAATATGGGGTAAGCAAATTAGGATGGTGATGTCGGGTCTGCCTAGTTGATAGGAAAGATAGATACGGTGATGGATCAATGGCGGGTTTATTGTTAAGTAACAAAAAAAAAGGAAATCAAGCTGTTGTTTGAGTCTGCGCGAAGCAAGTGGCTGAATGTCATTTGCAGTCATTAGTGCAGAGGGTGAATCAGATGGTAAGTATTTGTTGTATATAAAACGAACTGCTTTCCTTTGAACCCGCTCAATTTTATCAATATTAAACTTGGTGTAAGGATCCCATACTGTGCTGGCGTATTCTAATTTAGGTCTTACAAAATAAAAATAACTGAGAAGCTTTACATTTGGAGGGCAGTTACGCAGTTTATGTCTTAAATAGCCGAGTTTTCGGAGGGCAGCTGAACATATGTTGTCTATGTGGACGTTCCAGGATAAATTGTTCGTTATGGTCAAGCCCAGATATTTATAGCTAGTGACGTCTCTCAGGGATGACGGCCCTAGTTTGTATATATAGTCTAGCGGATTTTTTCGACGTGTCAGACGCATACAGACACTTTTGTCTACGTTGAGGGTCATTCCCCATTCATTACACCACTGATCTATATTGGAAAGATTTGTGTTATGTTCATTTTGATAATGAACAGAGTAAATATTACGAAACAAAACACAATCATCGACAAATAATCTAATTTGTACAGTAGGTGTTATGACATTGACAATATCGTTGATATAAATAGGAAAAAGCAATGGCGTACACTTCCCTGAAGCACACCTGATGAGACATGAAGAGATGGTGAACGGTGGTCATTAATGGCAACAAACTGTGACCGGTTAGTAAGATATTCGGCAATCCAGTTTACGAGAATGTCTGGAAGGCCAATCCGCTTAAGTTTTTGAATCAGTTTATCGTGAGGTACTCTGTCAAACGCTTTACTGATATCTAAGAAAATTATGTCAGTTTGCCTATTGTTATCAAGATTTAGTGCAAATGAGTGGATTACTGTAACCAATTGCGTTACTGTTGAATATCCCTTTCTAAACCCGTGTTGAAATTTTGTCAAAATAGAATGTTGGTCCAAAAAATTTACTGTTTGGGTGGCAATAATATGTTCAATTAATTTACAGCAGAATGACGTTAGAGATATAGGACGATAATTTTGAGGAGAAAGACGGTTCCCTTTTTTGAATACGGGACAAAGCAAGAATAGAAAAACAGAAAATAGAATTCAAATCCACAAACAATGAGGCATACAATGAACCTTTCCTCATTGCTGAGTTACAAGCATCATTAAACTGCTGTAACGAAACCGCCCCAGGCTCTGACCGTATATTATACGAAATGCTCAAACGTCTGCCTCCTGAAACCCAAAAAGCCCTCCTTTCCTTGTACAATGCCGTTTGGTTTTTCGGTGAGATCCCTTCCACCTGGAAAGAAGCTACCATTATTCCAATTCTTAAGCAGGGCAAGGACCCATATTTAGCATCAAGCTACAGGCCTATGGCATTGACAAGTTGCCTTTGCAAGGTTTTTGAAAAAAAATGCTGAACAGACGATAGATGCATTTTCTTCAAACAAAAAGACTGCTTGACCCTTACCAGTGCGGGTTCCGAGAGGCTAAGTCCACTACTGACCACCTTGTCCGTATCAAGGCACAAATTCGTGATGCTTTCATTCATAAACAATTCTTTTTGTCAGTGTTCCTCGATATCGAGGAACGTATTCGAGTGCACCTCGACTACGTGGCGCTTTGGCATACTCCGAGACCTGTCACACCTAGGTGTGCAAGGCAGAATGTTGAAAATATTCAAAAGTTACCTGTCTAATCGGACATTTCGTGTTCAAGTGGGCACTGTGTTGTCCCGTACATTTGTTCAAGAAACAGGAGTGCCGCAAGGAGGTGTATTGAGTTGTACAGTTTTTATAGTGAAAATGAACTCTTGGCGCCTCGTTATCCCACGAAATATGTTTTACTGTACATATGTTGATGACGTGCAGGTCGGCTTTTAGTCCTGTAACCTCTCAGTGTGTGAACGTCAGTTTCAACTAGGTTTGAACAAGGTCTCTCAGTGGGCAGATGAAAATGGTTTTAAACTGAATGCGCAAAAGAGTACCTGCATGTTGTTCTGCCGAAAGAGGGGCGTTCATCCTGATCCCGAGATTGACCTGCAAGGTCAACGTCTCTCTGTGAAGACAGAGCATAAATTTCTGGGCCTAATATTAGACACAAAACTAACCTTCATCCCATACATCAAGTATTTAAAAGACAGGTGTTTAAAAACCATGAATATTTTGAAAGTGTTATCACGAACTACGTGGGGCACTGACAGGAAATGTCTGATGAATCTATATAAAAGCCTCATACGCACGCGCCTAGATTACGGTGCTATAATCTATCAGTCTGCGACACCACCAGCCTTAAAGATTCTCGACCCTGTCCACCATCTAGGCATACACCTCTCTACGGGTGCTTTTCAAACTAGCCCCGTAGAGAGTCTGTACGTAAAATCAAATGAATGGTCGCTCCATCTGCAGAGATGTTACCTGTCTTTTACATACTATTTCAAAGATAACGCTGATGAGGGACATCCCGCTCACTCCACAATCAACGATCTGTCTAACTGTACCTTGTTGAATAACCGTCCTCCGCTGAGACAGCCATACTCACTCCGTGTCAGGAGGCTCGCTAAGGAAACAGCTGTGCCACCTTTAGAACAATGCTTGATGGCTCCAGCAGTATATCTGCCCCCATGGAAGTGGCAAGTCATAGACTGCGATATATCTTTCATGGAAGTCACTAAACACGCATTTACTGTACATATCCGCACGCATTTCTTCGAACTCCGACACAAATACACCTGCCCAGAATTTTTCACAGATGCTTTGAAGTCTCACAATGGTGTGTCCTATGCAGCTGTTGGCCCATCTTTCTCCAACTCCGGTATTCTGCACTCCGAAACAAGCATCTTCACAGCAGAGGCTCACGCGGTATTTGTGGCTGTCAAGCATATTAAGAAAATGCAACTACAATGCGTGCTAATATACACAGATTCGCTGAGCGTAGTGATGGCTCTGAAAACTCTGCGAAAACATAAAAATCCTGTCCTTGTGTCCTTGTACTCTCTGTTATGCTCGATATACGCTCTTAAACGGCATGTTGTAGTCTGCGGGGCACCGCGAAATCGCTGGAAACGCGTTGGCGGATCAGCTGGCGGCATCTGCCCAAGACAACACTGGCGCCAATACATCTGTAGCTGTCCCTGCGCTTGATCTTAAACCATTTCTAAGACGGGAGCTCAGGGCGTGCTGCAGCAGTGCCTATGGGATCGACAGACAGAAAAAAAAACTGCATGTTGTCAAACCGAGACTTGGAAATTGGCCAACAGTATACAGATCACGCTACACACAAGTCACACTTACAAGACTACAGATAGGACATACACACACGACACATTCATACCTTTTGTCTGGTGGCGATGCACCATTGTTTGAGAGATGTGGAGAACCGCTCACAGTTCTCCACATTCTTGTCCAATGCAGTGATTTAGATTCTCTCAGAAAAAAGCACTTTTTATATCCCTTCCGACAACAGATACACTTGCACCCATCAATGTTCATCGGTAGAGAAGCCCTTTATCCTCATAAATCACTGCTGGCGTTTTTAACAGATGTAAATACTTTTAATGTCATATATTCAGGCGCTTCGTAGCACGATCTCAGAAGAGAGGTCGCTGCCGCGGTGGCTGCAACTCCATCACTGTCCCACTATCACGACGTCTCGTCAATTAGTATCATTGCACATAGTTCACGTCAATGTCATGGTTTTAATGCTTCTGTGTTTTTACTCGCGTTAGCGCGAGAAATTTAAAGGCCCTATTACAGTCACGCATCATAACATTCATTGTTCATATCTCTAGTACATCGAAATGGCGCTCTTTGGCCATCAATTGGCCCTTGCGCCATTGAAAACCACTCATCATCATCATCATCATCATCAAAGCACTGAGCAAGACAAATACAGAGGTGCGGTTATACGTGCGCGCGCAGAAATACTATGATGCGGAGAACCGACAAAAAGGAGGTTTTCGGACGAAAAAAGATGCGCAGTACGGAATGAGCTAAAAGCGATCACATATCGCAACGAAATAGTGCGGGACGATGACAATACATTCAGCGTGCTTTTCAAGAACATCACCACGAACTTTTAGGAAGTAAAGAAGCATGATGAAGTATTTGAAAGTCAATATTTAGGTATGCTACAAAGTTAGATGATGATGTAAATCTTAACCCGGAACAGCCCATTAGTGTTGGAGAAATTGAAACTGCAATCAGCAAGTCAGCTGCAGGCGAAACCCTAGGCCCAGATGGTCTGGGCGCAGCTTTTTATAAGGCTTTCAAGGAGGACATATCGTTAATCCTTCACGGCGTATTTAAAGAGGCACATGAGAAACAATATCTGCCAGCCTCTTTTTGCGAAAGTCATGTTATGTTGATACCGAAGAGTGACGACCCTCAGGCACTACTTTCAGTACGGGCATATCGCCCCATCAGTCTTACAAATATGGACTACAAAGTCTATACGAAGGTTCTCGGAGGGCGACTGCAGTCCGTTATAAAGACTCTAGTAGGGCCACACCAGACGTGTGGAATGAAAGGACGATCAATCATGACCAACCTACATGTGGCAAGAACAGTCCTTGAGTGTTGGGATCATCTCTCAGAAAAAGTCGCAATATTGCAGTTGGATCTTGAGAAGGCGTTCGATAGGGTGACACATCAAATTCTTTTTACTATACTGGAGCACGTGAATGTCGGATCGATCTTGACGGAGGGTGTGAGGATGTGTTACGATAAAGTAATATTTAAGATCGTAGTAAACAAATCAATATCGGAAAGCATTTCTGTAAAATCTTTTTTGGGGCAAGAATGTTGTTTGTCGCCCTTGCTATTCGCGTTATACAGGCTTTTTTTTTGGAAAGTAGTGTCGTGCAATGAACTACTAGGATACAGTTTTGGCATGAGTGAATTGAAGCTACTAGCGTACGCGGATTACGTAGTGGTGTTTTGTGCTGACAAGGAAAGTGTCACCAAAGCGACCGTAGTGGCAAAAGATTTCTGTAAAATGACAGGTAGTGTGATTAACTGGGGCAAGTCAGTAGGTATCTTGTATGGAGAGTGGGAAATCAAACCCCCTGAAATCGAAGGTAGGAAGTGGCATTCTGAGCCTATGAGGTACCTCGGGGTCCCACTACAGCATTTACGAGACACTATAAAGATTACTGGACTAGTGAATGCGAGATAGTCAAGGAAAAAACAAAGAAGTTTGGTGGTATGGACCTTTCAATGTTCGCAAGAGCAACAGTGTGTAACCTCTTTCTTGTCGCTAAAATCTAGTTTGTGCTACAGGTCCTTTGAGCATACAGAGTTAGCATACAAAAATTGCACAGAGCGTTCACCGTTTTCATGTGGGATCTACGTGGGAACGTACGAAGCGTACGAATTTGTTCAGGTCGGTTAAGCGAGGTGGCCTAGATTTAGCTCATCTGTTCTTGAAACAAGTCGTTTCACGCTTTCTCTTCTTACGCGATCAAAGGAACGTATTCTTACTGATCGTAATTCAGGAATGCCTGCGTGACAATTTACCCAAATATATTGTTTCATCACGAGCGGCAAAAGGGAGTAGAATTAGGGGTTTCCTGCGTGAGGTAGTGATGGCTTTTCAATTTTTGCTCACCCGTTTTTCACTCGAGTATCTGAGTACTGTCCAACGTGAGCAGTTGTACAAAGATGTTGTGGACGTAACTATTCAAGTGCCAACCTATAGGTCGAAGTACTCCGTGAAAATAGGGGCGAATGTTTTAAAAAGGACAAAGCGGATGCCTATGCGTGCTTCTATTAAATGCTTTCTGTTTCACCTACACAGTGAGACACTATCGGTCGCACCATGGCTACAGGAAAAGGGCTTCTTTGTAGCATGGTCAGTAAACTTTTTAAGATGCAGGAAACCAGAGACTATAGAGCACATTTTTTTTTTTTTGGACTGCTCTGATGCAATGTTTTTGTGGGACGTTTTGCAGCGCACTTAAAACAAAAAAAGAGCTACCGGTAACACCTTACGGAATCCGCTTTCTCCCAACATCAAATGATGATAGAGTGCCTCATGACACGTTCGTGTTACTGGTTTTGCATGGAAAACCCGAACCATTGAAGGTATGGTACTAATGCGCCAGGTGCACATTGAAAAAGCCGAAGAAAATAATTGGCTTTTTCGATTTGATGAACTCTCAAACATAAAGTGCTTTTAAACGCCTACGTCTGCCGGGGACTGGTGGATGTTTTAAAAAAAAAATTATGGTGATGTGTTTTATTATGAAAATGTGTTGTTCATTGGAAATGAAGAAAAAAAAAAGGAACGAACTGGCAGCGGAGATAGACGAAGCACTCCTGCACCCAATTGTGCTAGTTAAACGCGGCCTCCAAGAAAGCCGCGTTAATCTCGAAGGCCGTATATTATCCGCGCACAATTAACGACTCCGAGATTTTAAAAGTGGTGGTGCCAGCATAGAACGGAGTGTTTTGTTAATACACCGTGTTTGTTAACGAGCCGTCATCGCAAAAAGAGCCACGTCTCAGGCGCGAGACGGCACACTACCCCATTTCAGTAAACCACACAAATACTTTAAAAAGATTATTCACGATTTTTACTTTTAACAAGGGTTAAATGAACTTGACCACAAAGCACACTATCTTAATACTGTTTTTTAAAGTCAATTAGTTTAAATAACGAGATAATATACTCTAAACATTTTTCTTGCAATGTAGGGATTTTTAGAGGGTCAATTTAGAGATACAACGACTCCAGGGGTTGGCATCACTGGTTGACAGATACAATAACATTGCAACTTTGCGAGGGAACTTTCAGTATAGCTTAGAGCGCCCAACATTTGTTTCGCGGGCTGTTTCTTCGAGAGCAATTAATATTTGTTTTTGCCTCTGGTGTCATGAAAGCGCCATGTCTAGCTTTGACTGCATAGTTCTGTGCTGCTCTTCGCCTAAGTGGGCTTCTGCAATTGAAACAGGTGATGTCAAACATCCGGCGTGTACTCGATCTGTAACTGCTTCCATCGATTTTGTAAGTGTCATGCTTCACTTTCAGAGCTGCGGATTCTCCAAGCTCGGAATATAATTTCTAAATCCGCCAAGATCCTTACCATCGAGGACCCTGAAAAGAACATCGGCAGTGGAGCCGCTACCTTGAATGGACTTCTGGTAGCGACAAGATACTTGTGTGCTGAAAATGGATAGGCAGTAAGTTGAGAATTGCTAGACGTCGACACTGTTGTGCACTATTCTGATCTTTTAAAATGAATTCCTGAGCCATTACAGAGCTTCAAGTCAAACGCCGCATTCTGCTGGTCGCACTCCGAGGACTTGTCGTTAAAAAAGAAAGGGGAGCCCTAGTTGAGAAAAATTGGTAATGCTTAAAAAAAAAAAAATGACGGGAACGAAGAAGAACACTAACTGGCGCGTGTTTGTCAGTTCGCGTCGTTTCTTCGTCCCCGTAATTTTACAGCGGAAACTGTTATGAGATCACAAATCAGGACTCGCGCAGTTCTTCGCCGCCGATGTCCGTAACCACCTCGCGCGAAAGACAGTGGGGCTCGAACCCGGGTCCATTGGGTGCCAGTCCAGTATTTTACCACTGAGCTGGACCTGTTTTTTTTATTGACCACTGAGCTACACTGGTGCTCGTGACTTGCTATCAAACTTGCCCTAGGCAGGCTTGATGTCAAGAAAGCAATCGCGTTAATTCGACTTGTAAAGCGTTTTAAAAACAGCGAAAGAACAACCAGTCATCGCACAATGCGAATAATGTAACGAGTGGGCCGTCCAGTGTTCCATCCCATCACAAAAACTTTTTTTTCCCCTATTAACTGTGGCACATATCCACTTTAGCCATATCTCCTCATTGTGGTCAGCCACTGCATGAACAATTGGCACAATATTCCTTGCAAGTGTTTAGCGGATACCACACTTCTCAGAAGAATGACGACAAAAATAGCATAGCGAATGCTGGCCTACTACCCAAATAAATTTATTAATAATGACCTAGTGGGTATCAAGAGTGTGCTTGCAGTAGTTACCCATGAATGTTTCGAAAAGGCTCTGAAAGGTCGCTCTTCTAGCTTTCACTGTGTCTGTGCTGCGCCTTCTGCGCAGGCCTTTTTTTCACCTTACGAATTTTTCTCAAGTATGAAACCAACTAGCTCAGCAACAAGCCGTATAGGGAGCCCTAGCACTGCTCCTTTCGGTGTCTGATTAGCTGGTGTTGCTTTTGCATCTTTTGCATCTTTGACCCTTGTCATCCGGGCTGCTTTGTGTAGGAGCTTCCAAGATTCCATTTTTGGAGAACTGGCACTGAAATAATGGCAATTAACTGATGGAAACTGGTTATATTGTAGACGAACAAGCTGTAGAATTTCGGCTTCAGTGACAAGTTTGCAAAAATGGAGCGTGGCAGATGCCTCAACCACACCCTCTTTTTCGAGCTTGCTTGGCCACACCTCTTTGTTATCATAAGTTTGACAGTATTTCAAATTGCTTTGACTTACTCCAGAAGCGATATTTTAATCCTAGTCACATTTATATTGCTATATTTTCTTTCAGGTTGTAACCTCTGACGTACTCCAAAAAAACCGGATCTTGATACTGCATCATGATGTAAGATGTCTACTGTTGACCTTACAACACTGTTCAAACCACAATTTCGCTCTTAGGGCTTTTTTAGTGTAACTATTTTTTCTCCATTCTTTTCTTTTCTCTCATATACCTCTCAAGAGCGCAGTTACATTGAGTTCACGCGTGCATCCTATTTATTTTGGCCCACTGAAGGGAACATAAAAGCACTTGAGCTTAGCAACACTGGGACTTTTTTTTACTTTCATTCTTTATTTTCAGAATATTTATTTTAGTATTAAGCCCAGTGATAAACTGAAAAGAGCTGCAACAGGATCATTCTTAACTATTGAACCCATCTCTCAAGACAAACCTTTTCATTTTATTTTAAAGCAATTATAGGCTCCCTATACTAAAATGTATACACTTTCAAGCTAAACAATGAGAGTGCTAGATTTGGTGTACAGCACTGCTGATTTTTTAATTTTTTATGCGATGCATCTTGCCTGATACCAGGCTCTTCACAGTAGATTCCTGGTGGATTTCAAGCTGGAAGGCATTAGGTCACAATGACACCATGCACTCATCAGGTCCCAAATGCATGCACACTTGTTTTGTGCAAACTAGCACTTTGCAAAAAGCAGCATATGTGTTAGATTGCATTGCTACGATTTAAGAACAAAGAGCATGTGCATGCTTGCAATTTTCTTTTAGGCCATAAAAGCAAAAATAGAACGTGTAACCAATTGTCAATAATACCAGTCCTCCACATATGTATGTGGCCCGGGCCACATCCTTTTTGGTTGGTCTTCGTTGGCTGTCTCTTCATCCAGTTTAATTCGTTTTTTTTTTTCACACAATCGCTACACTTCAATTAAAGACTACAAGTAGCATCCCATATTTTTTCCTTGGTCATGAAGTTGGCTTCATATGGTTGTGTCCAACAAAGAAAATGGGTCTCTTGACCCATTCGCCTTCCTTAGTATATCCATTGAAAGAGTATGGTGTATCGTTTAAAAACAATCTTGAAGGACCAACAAGCCCCAGCACTACCCGGTTACTGAAAAAAGAAGTTGTTTATAAACTCAAAAGCACACCAGTTTTCTCTATTTTTTTCTGGTGGCTGCTAGCATTTTGGAAGGCCATGTGACACTCATTAAGAGGTTGCACGGTTATATTACTGGAGCACAGTAAAGTGCTTGCTGTTACAATTGTTTTCTTACTATTGTCCTCATTATGAAGCCATCAGTGCTGTGACATTGCCTCGCTGTTACCACAAGCTCCCATTATATGCACAATTTTTTAGATTACCAAAGTCTTAAATGCACTTCTTAAAAAACTGCAAAATACTGTTAATGTATATTTGACTTTGCAGGGTGGAGACTATCTTCTAGAACCTTGTGGAAGAGCTTTCATGAGTGTGCCGGGCATTTACGCTGCTTCCGTTGCCAGATCAATGGTCAATCTACCAACTTGGAGAATCTGTTCAACATCGCCTCCCAAGTACACAATTCCCTTATGCTTACTGTTGTGCATACTCTGGTCACACTTATTTCACCTTTTCCCGAGTTTTTTTAGTTAAAAACAATTCAAAATGACTGTTTTTTTGTTTGATTCTGCATGTCTAAAACATTGAGAAAAACTGTCTAAAGGTGGCTGTATTCGCAAGATACATTTTTTGGAAAATATGCAGATGATTGGCTTCACTGCATTCGACGATTGAAGGGATCCCCAACTTCGCTAGTCTCCAGCGCAGAAAATGTCAGTTTGAATTTTGAAAAACATGTTACATTGGGGCAAGTGAGCCCATGAAAGAATAGCTTAAGACGTGCCAGTGGCAGTTTTGCCTGTCTGTATCCACTGCAGATGCGTCAACGCGGTCGCTGTCTGAATGTGATGATTTAGAGAAAATATGCTGCTTTGTCACTGCCACGCTTGCAGGTGAACTGAAATTATTTATTTCACAAAATTTTGACAAGCAAGCATTTTTTTTAATATTGCCTAAACAGAGCTGTTGCCAGCATGCGTGTGCCACTCATGCAATGAGAAGGACACCTTTTTTGTTTCCGGCTACCAGAATCAAGCCCTTTCTCGGCCAAATGCATGCTTTGAGTGCATTTTTTTAAAATACTTACCATCTGTGGAAGCCAAAGAGAACTCCACAAAATTAATTACGTTAGCTTAACTACAGTGCACCCAAATGCTTATCTCAGAATGGACGAGCACAGCTTTTCTGGTGGGAGCAGCGTAAACTGTGTGGACGAGTTCAGGCTACTTCAGTTGGAAAAGGGTTAACACTGTGTTAAACCAGTAACCCCTAACCCCTTCAGGTGCAGCCTCCACATATGTGGGCAACTTGCTTTTGCCAGTTTCTCGGACCAGTGAGAAAGGAAGGGCAAGATACATTGTGCATAAGATCAATTGAACCTTCTGCATGGCCAATGCATCTGTATTTAACCTCAATGTGCTGCATAGATATGCAGCTGATTATTTTAGTGAAAGCACCACGATGTTCCACGAGGCAGTCGACCTACCGTGTTCCAGGACCAACTTTATGAGTTTTTTTTTTCTTTTCTCAAAATGAGTAGAACCTAGAACTAACTGTATGCATTTTGGGCCTCAGATTTCCATCTTTATGTGTAAAAATTGAATGTGACTGATTCCAGTATAATTAAATATTTAAATATATGCAAATTAAAAAAATTATTGAAACACCAAAAATAATCTATTCTTTAATTTTCTTTTTTTTTTTGAAATGCAATATATCGCATCTTAGAATGTTATGCAAAAGTTGGATTTCTACAGACAGTTCATCATACTTCGTGCCTGAAGAGGTGCCATAGCTTTCTTGAGCACCAAACTGTGTAACAGTGATAGGGGCTTTGTTTCGTTCTTTATTATACTTCATTAACCATCACTGTACTTAAGTCAGCTTCATGAATTCATTGATTGTTTTCAAGCTCACATGTGCATTCTAGGTAGTGTTCATTTGCATAATAATCAATTTCATGAAATGCCTAATTTTAATCGACCTTTTGTGGTGCTGACAAGACAACATGACCACAGTAATTAGTGGTGAGACAGTGCACAAGTTCTTTCGTGGTTCAATAATGTCTGTATTTTCTTATTGCATAATGAGTCATCTCTAAAGGAGTGAGTCAACTTCTTTCACTTGAGCTTAAATTTCTTTAGTTTTGCACTACAAGAAACAGAAGGTGGGTAGAAGTTTCAGAGTGTTAAGCGTTAAAAGAGAGAACCACTGGCAGGTTGTGCACTCATACAGCAACCATGCCAAACACAGAAGCTGTAGTAGTTCAGCTTCATGACGAAATAAGGGCAACTTTCATTAAAAAAAAAAACACAGGACGAAAGCACTCTGTCCCATGTTTTTTTTTTTCCATGTCTTTATGCAAGTTACTCTTTTTTTCATCATGAAACTTCACCAACATGCCCATTTGGCAGTTATCCTATGAGATTTAAGCTTGATATCTGTTGAATGGGTACATAGCTATATGTAATGCCTGTCACACGGGATCTATATATGCAAGGCAGCAGTCTCCTAATCTTTCCATTGTTACAGCAACTGGCTTGCTCTGAATTATCAAATACCCACCATATTGGCTCCTGTTGTAGCCTTCACTAAGATTCTCAACGAAGCACCCAAGCTATGCCTGCAGCAATTTTCAGCACCACATCAGGAAGGGAAGCATCATTTCTTATTGCAAGATTGCTAGGATACAAGTGCACAGAATAACGACACAGAAATTTCTTTGTCCCATGTGCTTCCTTTCCTGTTTTGCTTCCATAAAAATGGATGTCAACCAACTTGTCCAACATTCCAGATTGCTACATTTCATTGGAGCAGTTCTTCATACGCTAAGGACATGTAAAACGGTAACACAGTTTTGCAAGATCATTGGCACAGTGCCTACTTCATTATTTAATTACTTAACCCCAGCAAAACCTTTTGTTCAAGCAAGTTGAGGCATACATTTTTGAAATCTTATGGTGTCCTTTAATTTTGCTTTATATTTGCCACGAGTCCTTTAGTTTCTATCTATGATCTAATGAAGAGACGCTCGAGGTATTGATAGTATTCTTTTTATATATTACGATTTTTTTTACATTGTTCCTAGGCTTCTTAAATCTAGGACTTGTGTGTATTTTTGTGTTTTTGTTAGCAGCTTTCTTAGAATAGCAGTGGCAACAAGTCATCTTGCTCTGCATGGAAATTTATAAAAAGATGAACTACAGCTTGTCTTGGCACTCGGTTAGGCTTTGAAGTGACTGAGTTTGATTTTATTAATGGTGTTATAAATTTTCTGTACCTTTCTGTCAGATGCAAAAAAATGGTCCTCCAAGCATATGGGTCTGCAGCACAGACAAGGTTTTGACCTGCAGTGACGTCGGTATGAGAATATTATTTTGCTTCTTTAGAATGTTAAAGGGCCTCTAAATCATTTGAGAGGCCGAAACTAGGTGTAGTGTGGAAGTTGTGCACGAGTTTAAAATGGACACGAAGCCGTGAAAATTTCTCAAAATGATGCCTTAATAGTTGAGTTAGACGCGCTTCATTATCAAAATGTGGCGATGGTTCTTTCCTTCTCTATGCTTCGTTAGTATACTCTCCCAAAGCCACTTTGCGCTCTTGCGATGCACCCCTTATCTTGCGTGGCATGTAGGTTCGTGACATGAGGTCTGTGGATGGCTAGGAGAACAAGTGCTGCAGGGAGGTGGCACACGTGGGCAACACGACAAACAACAAGGAGCACGAACAGCTGCTTGAAGAATAACTGGAAGGCGTAGGTTCTTGCTCGACCAGTCACAGCATGATTTGTGTAACGCATCAGAGATTCAACTTCTCGACGTTGTGCTGTGGCCAGATATCCCAGAGAGGAGGACGGATTGTTTCTCGGAATTTGTGGCAGACCAGCGGCTTATAGCGCGGCCGTGTGTGGCATCGTTTATCATGACAGAATTCTGCACACAATGCGTGTGTTTACGTGAAATATTCAAAAAAAAAATATTGGAGGTGGTTAAGGGGCTCTTCAACTCTGAAGTTTTGCTTACTTTGTATGCTGCTTCCTCATCAATATATAATGACATTCAGTAAGTTCAATCATTTGTGCAGCATATATTGCCAGAGTGAATTAATAATGAATTTTACTTTGAGTACTGCTCACTATATTTTACCAGATTACGGTGATGTGTTAACAGCTTATGTAATGGTGAATCTCGTTCATCTTCTGATACAGTTGAACTTCA
This sequence comes from Rhipicephalus microplus, assembly GCF_043290135.1. Taxonomy (NCBI): domain Eukaryota; kingdom Metazoa; phylum Arthropoda; class Arachnida; order Ixodida; family Ixodidae; genus Rhipicephalus; species Rhipicephalus microplus. The sequence continues at coordinate 122,081,012 of NC_134710.1, forward strand.
TTATAAGAGGCATGCTCCGGGTGGCAATTCTTGTCTTTTTTGTGAGATGTCTCTGATAAGCAGGGTGCCATGTATGCATTTTTTTATCGACCGGTGTTTTACTGTAAGCACACTGGTGTCTCTTATACCCAATTGTCTCTTATATCAGTGTCTGTTATAAAGGGGTTTGACTGTAGTTTATTTGGAAGAGTTCTGTAAAAAAGTGGCTTTGTTCGGTTCTATAGTGAGAAAACATGTGGATAAGCTGTAGGCCATGTATGATAACTGAAGGCTGTTGTAGTTATAAAATTAACTTTCATAAAGCTGAAAAAAAGCCTTTATTTTCAAGTCCAAATTAATTAGCCCAATCAGAGAGATGAATATGTCAATGTTTAGCTTCTAGTTAAAAATCTTTGTGGCAATACTCAGTTTGATGTAAATGAAGTCTGATAACCTTACCTGGCATTTTTTAATGAAGTTTCACCATGAATTTTGGTTTGTTTATTTTTTGGTTGATTGTCCCAAAGCAACATACGAGCTATGTTAGGCAGTATGTCCGTCTGGTGTTGTGCATGCTATACAAATCATTGCCAACTTGCAGGAACATGAGTTTTTCTGCTATGCGAGACTTCCATAGCAAATAAGCTGTCCCACCGTGTGCTTATAAGGTGCAGTGCTAAGCGACTGAAATACTAAAATCAGACTGCGTGGTAACCAGTGCTATTAGCCCCACTGAGTGCTTTATCATTGCTGGAAGAGAAAATGCTACTGCAATGTGTTGGAAATACTTATATAACTTGTGTGGGTTGATCCTTGGGTGTTGGCAAACAAGCTGGAAAAATTTCAGGGCATTTGGTCAAGAACTAAATTATAGCGAGCATTTTTATAAACAAACGAGCGGCCCAAGAGCTTGACAAGTGACGCACTCGCGACTGGTGACTTAACAAGTGGCTTGTTTTGCAAGCATTTGTATTCCAGCCAACAATGTTGTTTCATGGTCAGCTGCACATGCAGTGGAGTTTGTTGAGTTTTCTTCAATTTGGCATTGAAAAGCGAACTGTTTGCAGTAGCAGAAACTTAGGTGTAAGATGACGGTTCCCTTGCACGAATCACATGGCGCCATGATAAAATTGCCGTTGCCAGCAATAGGCAGGGTTTGTAGCCGGTGACTTTTAAAGCTCATTTTGCAATGAAAAATTTTTTTACGGTCCATTTTTCTGACTTGTGGAGGCACAATAGTCACTCTTTTATATTTCGCCAGAAAGCACGTTATGATGGGCGACCGTGTCATATAGCCCCTTTAAAAGATAATTGGCACGCAAACATGGACAAAAGAAAAAAGGTAAAGACAAGATTTTGTGTCAAAGCATTGTTACCATTCCCTCTCTTAAGGCCTCTGGCCCTGAGGGGTACAAAAATGGAAATGAAACAGAAATGCCAATTTATTCGCAAAGCAAGTTCAACACAAACACCAATTTCATTCGCCCAGCTCCCATCAACAGCACGAAATATTCTGGTTACCATGCTGGATAATTATTAAGAGTGAATAGTGAAGCATTGCACACTGGTTTCAACACTTCTACATGTGCCGAGTGCGCCTTCTGTGAGTTGATTCACTAAAACAAATTGATTGTTAAAGGCTTTTATATCTGAAGAAAATATATTGATATCAAAACACATTATGTGGCTCATGTGTTTCAAAATTTGAGCAAGCTTTGTTTATGCATGTTCACAAAGCAGGAGTTGCAGTATATTTTTTTTTGTTCCACAGTTACTTTCAACACAATAACATTAGAGTAATTTCTGTGACAATGTCCCTACTTGCTTCAAAGGGATTTTCTGAGTCAGCATTCTTTATTAGCACATTTTTATAGCTGAATTCTTGCTTTGCAGCCATCAACTGGTCCTGTGTTAAAGATGGCCTGCTCATATGCTTCATTTGCAATCCCCAGTATGCGGCAAATCATGGTGCTGTAAAAGTGAACAGTGATGCAAGGGGCTTTATATTTTGTGTGTGTGTGTGTGTGTGCACAAAACTATTTCAATACCCACATGCCATGAAATCAGTGTTTATTATATAACGTCTTTAAAGGCGAAGCGCTTTTTTCGAAATATAGACAAAGTAGAAGAGGAAGCAAGGCTGACATACACAATCTTGACTAGTCGCTGGCAAAGAAGAGGCCTCGTGAAATGCCTAGCAAGCTAAGATCACACCATTTGCAGGTCATGACTGCAATACATGTGTTCTGTGAAAGCTGTTTTAATATGAAGTGCGTGTTTATGGACAGCAATACAAATGAAAAAACCAACAGTTACATTTGTTTATTTTAGCTTTCTCTTCTCGACGTGAGGTAGCATCTCTTCATGTAGAAGCTGTTCAAACGTGTTCAATTTCTCGGACAGCTTGGGTTCGATGCTGTCTTCTAAGCTGCCAGCGCAGACTGTCTACGATGCTGTCTAGAATTATCTAAGAAAAATTGAACATTACTGACATTGAGCATCTGGAGAAGCGTCAAGAGATCAGAGCTATTCAAGCAACTGGCTGAGCCACCATCTTGTTCAGACAGCAAAGCAGCCTGCATTGTTTTAGTCTTTGATGCTGCCTCCTCAAAAATGTCTATTTTGCCAGCTTTGTGAGAATTGGAATGGGACTTAAGATGGCCTATGTCGACTTGGCTGTCTATTTAGCCATCTATGGTTAATATTGGAACACACCCAGTGTAGTATTTATGCAGTGGGCATGGAAATTCATTCAATTAAATAGAGCAATGGGTATCCAGTGGCTTTAGATGAAGTTTAAGGGGAGATGCAAGTAAAAAAAACTACGAATTTTTTCAAAAAATTTGATTTTGTGTTTTGTATTCTTCCAAGCCTTCTCCATTAAAATATCAAAGCTGAGAATCAACTAGAAGTTATCAAAAACTACACTTAAAGCACTCGCGGTGGCTCTCAAAAGTACGAAATCACCCGATTTTTGTGCACGTGGCACTTCGTACTGCGCATCACCGGCTCTTGAAATTTCGAGGGCATGTAGGCCTAACTCTCTTCTCCCAGAGCCCACTTCAACAGCGCGGCATTCACGCTGAAAATGCAACAAAAAAATTGTTTCCCCCCCACATTTTGGTGTGGGGAGTGGGCCTTTGAAGCCACGTGGTAAGATCGGAGCCCTGCCATTGGTTGCGAGCATTTCGCCGCGCAGTTGGACGTCAGCGCTTCCTTCATTCTCCTGCTTTTGCCGAGACATCGACGAACACAAGCGCCTGAGTTGATTTTTCCGGGCCATAGATGTTCAGCCCTGGAGCCGAGAAACGAAGCGGACTGCTGGCAAGCGGAAACCAAAAGAACTCTATTCCATCTCCCCAAATCCCATATATACGCTCGGTGGACAGTAGCGCCTTCTTGTGGCCACATGCTACAAGGAACACTGGCACTGCCTTCTACATTCCTTATTTTCACAATTTACAAGTTCGAATGGTACTTACAAGTTCAAATGTCGGGGTGGCCTCACTGTACGACCACTGTGAGTTCGCGTCACAGGTTCCCGTGGCATTACTTCTAGTTGCACAGCAGTGCTTCAGGTTGCAGAGCTTCAGGTTGAGGGTTCTCAGGAGGGGCTGGCGGAGAAGCTGCTGGTTGGGCTGGACTTGTTTCTGTCGAATGAGGCACCAGGTGTTGATGATTACGCTGCAGAATGCCTCTAGGGGTCTGAACAAGGTAAAACCGTGGACGCTGCGCCTGTGAAAGTACTTCTCACTGCAGCCCGTGTCAGTGACCCACAAACAGTCGCCAGGACTTTCAGGAGTCAGCTTCCTTGAAGCCCAACGGTGATTGTAGTTCTTTGCTTGCTGCACCCTGTAACCCGTATTCTTTCCCCTGAAACTCGTATGACACCGTAATGATGGGACTAGTTGTTCCGATAGTTGTGGGAGAAGTGTTTGCAATTTTTTTCCCATGAGGGCTTGGGCTAGAGAAATGCTGTTTGGACCGAACGTGTCACGTTATGACAGCAAAGCCAGGTAAGGATCTGGACTTTTCGAGAGCAAGTGTTTCATCATGCGCACCATGCGCTCTGTCTCTCCGTTGCTCTGGGGATACCTTGGACTGCTGGTCTCATGACGGAAGCCATATGACTCTGCAAGCTCTGAAAACTCTCGACTTTTCGAGAGCAAATGTTTCATCATGCGCACCATTCACTCTGTCTCTCCGTTGCTCTCGGGATACCTTGGACTGCTGGTCTCATGACGGAAGCCATATGACTCTGCAAACTCGGAAAACTCTTGACTTTTCGAGAGCAAGTGTTTCATCATGCGCACCATGCGCTCTGTCTCTCCGTTGCTCTCGGGATACCTTGGACTGCTGGTCTCATGACGGAAGCCATATGACTCTGCAAACTAGGAAAACTCTGGACTTTTCGAGAGCAAGTGTTTCATCATGCGCACCATGTGCTCTGTCTCTTCGTTGCTCTCGGGATACCTTGGACTGCTGGTCTCATGACGGAAGCCATATGACTCTGCAAACTCGGAAAACTCCGGACTTTTAGAGAGCAAGTGTTTCATCATGCGCACCATGCGCTCTGTCTCTCCGTTGCTCTGGGGATATCTTGGACTGCTGGTATCTTGACGGAAGCCATATGACTCTGCAAACTCGGAAAACTCACATGACACGAAGTGCGGTCAGTTGTCTGTCCGGACCACGTCTAGTACGCTGAAATGAGCGATGCAGCTCTTGATTGCCGAAATGATGGCTGGTACAGTGGTGGACCCAACAGAAACTACTTCGGGAAGCCTGAAATGATAATCAACAATCAGGACCTAATCGTGCCCTTTCATTTAAAACAGATAGATGGCCAGGTGCTGCCATGGCCTGTCAGGTGTAACTGTTGCAACATAGGCTCGGATCGCTGAACTCTAGTCTCAGCGCATACAGCACACTGCGACACGTTATGATTCGCATGCATGTTACAGTTAGGCCACCAAACAGTCTCCCTGTCCCTTTCTTGGCAACGGTGCACTCCCTGATTCCCTTCGTGTAATAGGGCGAGAATGTCCTGGCGCAACACTGATGGAATCACAAGTTGTCAGTCCAGCAGAAGGATTCCGTCATATACGCTCAGTCTGTCCCTTGCCTTCCAAAACGGAGTGACCTGCAGAGGCACCTTGGTTTTGTCGGGCCATTCTTTCGTGCAGTAAGTCATTACCACAGAGCAAACACCATCTTGAGCTTGATGCTTGCGCACATCGTCCTGCCATCTTGCTACCAGAGGCGGCGATTCCTCAAACACTTCACTGATGGACAGCTCCAACGTCTCTACTATGGAGTAGCTGGCACTTCATAGGCACAACTGGCCAAGAATATGCTCCACTGTTCTCAAAATAAAGCACTCCTTTTAAATTACTACATTATAAGCTTTGTCTGGTCAACACAAATCCTGTAGTCGCCAGATGACTTGGGCACGACTACAAGTCCGGAGCACCACTTCCTTGGTGTCTCTACCTTCCGTATGACATCCTGCGACTCCAATTCATCCAGCTCCCTCTTGACAATGTCAGTTAAAGGAATTGGAATCCGCCATGAGGCACACAAGAAATATGGATGGGCGCCGGGTTTGAGGCGTATGCAGTATTCAGCTTGCTGAAATTTCCCCAGTTCCTGGAAAATATTTGCTTTAGTAGAATGAACGCACTCGGCAGAATCCACCAACTGAACGATCCCAAGGGCTTCAATTGCCGGCAGCCCAAGTAGGTGTGTACGCTGACGGTCAACCACATACAACATCTGCACTGTGGCTCTGTCGTGCCCTTGCTTTGAAGGTACCGAGAACGTGAAGACTCTGTTCACCAGGGCCTAAGACTTGCCCTTTGACGGAATCTAGCACCCGCGGTCGACCTGGGAAAGACGGTGAGACCACAGACACTTCTGCGCGAGAGTCGATCTTAAACTCAGCGGGGTGCCCGTTGACAAGTATTTCCGTGTACCTTGCTCGGCGTGAATCTACACTGTCAAGTTCGATAGATCCAAGCAGGTCGTTTCTGTTCTTCTTCATACAAACCTCGGTAAAATGCCCTACCTTTCTGCAATAGCAGCACACCGAATTTTGGGCTGGGCAGTCTTTGCGAGGGTGTCGCTGACGCTCACAAAAGTGACATGATAGCGAAGCCGAGTGTTCAGACAGCGAGAACGGTATGAATCATCTCAACGAGCCGAATATTTGTTTAGCGTTTCAGCAAGAGCGTTATCCACAGACAATCTTTGGCGGGATAACCGCTCCTTCTCTGCCTCCTCATGAATGCGGGCTTGGCACAGCGCTTCTTCGGTGGTAATTTTTGTGCAGCGGGGTAATGGATCAGACAATCTCTCATCACTTATGCCCACGGCAAATCTGTCACGAACAAGACGGTCCTCAATAAGTGGGCTGTTGTAGCTGCAGCACTTTACCAGGTTACGTAATGCCGTAAAAAAGTCATCCATAGAATCGCCTTGCTGCTGAATGCGGCGGTGAAAACGACTTTTATATATCTCATTCACAGGGTGCACAAAGTGCGAATCCAATTTTTCTTTGACAGATGTGAAAAGAAGCGTCTCCGGTGCTGATACCCTAAAGTACGAAAGGATGAATCTGGCTTGCGGTCCCATACAGTAAAGAAGTGCTCGTACCGGGGCCTCGTCGCTGGCATTGTGCAGGCCGCCCACGAAGGCGTAGTTTTGGAACGTTGCAATCCAAGTGGGCCATCCTCCGGGGCTAGAAAACGTGAAGTTTACTGGAGGATGCAGGCCAAATACGCCCGCCTGAACGTTGTTCGCTTTGGCTTTGGCGGGGGTCGATACCGTGTCGTTAGGCATGTCAAATTAACGGTGTGATCCCACTTCTGACACCATGTTCAGTCGGGAGCCAAGAAATGAAGTGGACTGCTGGCAAGTGGAAACCAAAAAAACTCTATTCTTTCACCCCAACTTCCATATGTACGCTCGATAGACAGTAGTGCCTCCTTGTGGCCACATGCTACAAGGAACACTGGCAGTGCCCTCTACAATGGATGCTGGCGAGAAACGTGATTTTCATTCACGAAAGTTCAGTACGTGGTGCCAGTACCAGGGAAGGTGCCTCAAATGCAAGCGGTAAGTGCCAGCGATGAGAGGTTCGTCTGCTGCTAGGCCTAGCCGCGGCAGCGGCAACACACCTGATTTGAATTGTTCAAGCTTCATTCCTAGCGTTGATGACTTCGTCAGTGCTTCAGAGACAAAGATGTTCGACGACGAAAGCAAGTGTTAAGACGAACGCGGAAGCACATTTATCTGTGAGGGCGATGCTATGCGGAACCTCGTAAGCGGCGCAGTATGCCCCAACTGCGGACCGTGCGAACTGTCCATTCTAGTATCGGCAAGTAGACGATAAGGACCGGCATCGTTTTCAGAATGTTATTGCCAATATGACGCATGTTCTGCAACTGTTGTTTCATCCACGTACACGCCAAACCACATGTATCCGTCATGCAGTGGAAGTGAGGAGACGTCCACCAGTGGCAGTGCAAGGGACAGCTTTGCCCGAAACCTGAGGTTTATGGTCGCACCACGTGCGGTCGGCACCAGACACGAGCTGCTTGTGCGGTTCTGTTTAACCCTTGGTGCTCAAAAACTAGCACACCACAAGATATTTACTGCCGTTGGCAAAAAAGTGCATACCGCCGCTGATAACCTTGCACGAGCCCAGAAGCATTGGCTCATTGCTGCAGTACCGCAAAAAAAAAAAAAAAAAGTCCGCCAGGAGGAGGCAGCTCGTAGAGATTGTCAGGGTCTAACATATGGGGCTGGGTCATTTTGAAACTGTGAACTTTTTCTAGATAGCCTTGCTGACATTCTCTGAATTTCATGCAGATTGGTTGAAGAGTATAATATTAAACATGTTTTTGAACTTTCGAACCTGTTTTTCTCAGTTCCTCATTTTTCAGCCTCTTTAGAGTTTGTGCACTAAAATTTATACGCTTCATGTAGTCGGATCGCAATGAAACTGAGCATGCTTAAAGTTTAACATGTCCTGAATCCAAATAATCAACTTCCAGAGGTCCCCAAAGCATATACTGCTAGATCATTTGAAAAGCTTGTTCCTTTAGTATGGTAAAACTGAAACTCGGCATCGGATTTTTTTTCTAGGCCAGCATACATATGTTACACACTGTTTCTTTGCTTTATTGAATTCCTCAATTTATTATGAGCAACATTTGCTATTTTTTAGAGCTTTCTTGTGCTTAATATTGTTGCCTAAGCTTGCACAAAAGTTCATTGTTTTTACAAATGCACAGACTGCAAAAAATTAACTAAATGAGCTATAGAAAAATGAAAGCAAATTTGAAAAGAGGAGCTCAAACTCTGTAACTGGGGAAAGTTTCATTGAGCTGTCACAAAAGGTTTCCGAGGAGCATCTCCTCTTAAGGTTAAGTATACCCTTGTCACACGGCCACCACCAAACTCTGTTAAACTCCGTCAACGTAAAGCTCCGCTGGGTAGTTCAACGGAGATGGAGTTGTATCAGTGTCACACGGCAATAACAAGGTTGCAATAGTTGCCATGAGAAGGCTCGGCTGGCACTGTTTGAGTTTCACACAAGTATCCCAATTTCATCTCTAGGTGATTTTTTGTGAATCTTCGTTATTCAGTTTTTACCAAAACACAATATTAAGTACGTCTGAAGGCAACAAACTATTAAAAATTATTCAAATGGAAACACATTCACTAACTGTAGCAATGCTGGCAACCTTGGGCCTAACGCTATGTTTGTTTACAATTGTGCTGTGCTCGGTGACTAGTTGGTTTTGTAGCCTATGTACCAAAGTTCTTGTGTTTCCTTCCCTTCTGAGCGCATCCCAAGTCACCCTTGAATTAGGTCTGGTCCCATTACCCATTCCTGCAGTCGTCGAAGCAGGTGACAATAATGCAGCGCTGTCAGTCATTTCTCTCCCGGGCCCATGCAATTACGGCGACGACAAGAACCGCACGCATGGACGATGCCCTTCACACTGCGCCAACGAAACGCACGTTATGAATGAATACTGCAACAAAAGAACGTTTAATATTGCCAAAATGTATTTATTATTGTCACTGCAGCAATTTAGTGCTCGAATTTCTTTTCTGACCTGCCGGTACTGGGAACGAGAGTACCTCATTCCGCTGCAAAGGGAGATTGTAGAACGTCCTTTGCGAAATGCTCCGTTTACCTTCGTTTGCGTAAGGGTTGCCGTGTGACACGGACCGCATCTCCCTTGTCGTAAGGACGAAGCAGCTAAATGGTGTTCTTGGGTGCCCATGTGACAGGGGTATTGCACTGTAATTGCAGTTGTTGTTAGATTATATAAATTACACCGCCCTATTTTGTATTGGCTGTCTTGCTAGCAAGATACTTTGATGGGAAGACCGGACTGTTATCGTAAATTCTAGCTTTGGGCTATGAATGTTGCATAGGCTGATTTATCTATGCAAGTTACGGTGTAAATAGACAAATATTTTAGATGGTTCAGCATAAACTAGTTATGTTTGCTTGCAAAAGGTGGAGAAAGTTAGACTGATTCCAAAATAGGTGTATGAAGAAGCATGAGGCAACACTGTATTATGTTCAGAATGAGAGAAGTTTAATGAAGAGTGCTTAGGACATGAAACTTTTGCTAATAGATAAGGGCTCACTAGCCACTTATCATACCTGAAGTTATTAGTGTTAAGATCGTTTTGAAGATTAATGAACTACTTTAAACTCATTTCACAGTGCAGCCATCTACAAGAGCCTTATTTATTCCATGCACTGCAAGTGGGGCGCTGCCACGCGGCCATCAGAGCAGACAGTCGCTGAGAGCCCGATCAGAACCAAACACTCTCCCTACGTCCGTTAGCACGTAGTTTATCAGAATCATGAACTTCTGCGTAGTCGATCGTACCAATAGGTACACTTCATGTCCTATGGGTCAACGTTTTGCAGTTTCTCGACTCGTCTCTGCTTTATTGGGCTGCAAAATGATGAGATCACGGCTTTGCCATGTAAAAAGTGTTTGGTTCCCACTTCCTCTGCCCTCTTGGGTTCTGCCATTACATGCCTGAGTTGGTCACCTCTGCAGGTGCAATGATCTTGTGCGATGTTCCTGCTGCCATAGAGCTGGTGAGAAAACAAACGTATGCTAAGCATTTCAGTTCAGCTCAAGGCTGGTGGATCATTTCAATGGACCTGAGTAATTATAAGCTGTGCATCTACCCTTTGCAGTGTTGGGGAATGCAATGCAAGCTCAATTAGTAGCTCATAAAAAAAGCCACCTCTTCTCCCAAATGAACTGGTGAATTTCATTGGACATCTACATTTTATAGGCATTGTTCACATCGTGAGCATCAACCTGTATTAGATCATCAGCAGGCTCTTCTCTCTTCTCTGAAAAAAAAAATATATATATTTTATATAAAATGTGCACCGGTGTAACTTTGACCCACGAAAAACCAGGAAATGCTTCACCACATGGCACGAGCAATAAAGCAGTACCTCAGTTTAGGTATTTTTTTGTCTATGTAAATAGAAACGTTGTGCATAACATAATTCGTTATGCTATTGCTGGGTCAGTTATCTTTAAAATGTATATTTGGAATTTTCTTTCTTTTGAATGTTTTGACATTTATAGTGTTTTTTATTACACTGTTCATCAGCTGGCAACCAAAAATTCTGCACTTTTCAAATTTTTATGCCCTAAAATATTTTTGCTACTTTACATCTTATATTTTTTTGGAAAGACCATTTTGTTATTCATAACTTTGTATACTGCTGGGGTACTTTTTAAAGTGGCTAAAGTTTTCATTCTGATACACATAAAAACAAAGTAAAACTTGGCTTTGTAAAAATCAGCAAGTTCTTCCAAATATTTGATTTTCTGCTTAATAAAATTATCTAAAGTATTTTAGTTGCCAGCATGTATTTCCAACCAGATTGCTGCATTCTTTAACCTGCCAGAGCAAACTTTGATGAAGCATTTGCTTTATAGCAGTATCATAAACCATCTGCAAGCAGAGTCAATACTGGTAATATACTGGCTTCTGCCTTTTCATTAGCCGTTTTTTTCTACTATCCTGCTTTAAGGTTATCTTTCATCGCATCTTGCCACACTCTTGTTTCTTTTTCAGCCGACCTCGGCTTCATTTCTAATTATACACTCGCAGGTTGTGTGCAGCAACATAGAACCTGTAACAATAGCAGAGCGAAAAATGCTTGTGCATCTTTCTTCGTAATCACGTTAAAGCAAATCCACATTGTAAAAATAAGTAGAGTTGTCTATTTTAGCATTTCTTTTTAATTGTGCCAGTAGATCATGTAAACCTCTTCAGTCAGTCAGACAGTGTAGATATTCCTCATTTATTATTTGCCTAGAAGAATATCGTTTCCTTTTTTGTGAGGTGTGCAAAGGCTGAAAGCATAATGTTTTTGTCTTTTGCAGGCATCTGGAGTGGTGTTTCGTTCTTCTGAGCTGGCCGACTCTCCTAGCTATGCACACCGTGTCTCTTTTGGACTGTTACACACACAAGAGTGTTGGCAGTGGCACTGAGCCAATGCAAGTTGGTGTCTCCTTTGTATTAGCAGACGTGATGGCATAATCTTGTTTAATTAACACTTTAATTAAGGTGTCTATATTAAATTGCATGCTACTTGTGTATTTAGGTAGCTACAGGCATTAATGTCACTTATTTAATGATTTCTTACACCTGGAGGACACACATACACTCACAGCTTGGTGTGAGTGTGACAGAGGGGGAATAAGAGGCTGCCAGGGTACAGCTGTTTTGCTATGTGTTGATTTGTTGAGGTTAGCACTGTACATTAATACTTTGTGAACAAACCTAAAAGGGTTCAGTCACCAACCATGCTTACTATACCTTGTGTGGTGCCCTGAGGAATCTATAGTGATACTGTGAGTCGGCCTGGTTGAAAAATATTAATCTTAATGATGCTTAGGCAAGTAGACGGCAACAAAGAGGATGTTATGCCAGCGAGTCCTCGTCAAACGTCCGTGCCTCGGAAAAAGGCAATCTGGGTCAAGGCCAGCCCGCAGTCCGCCTGACGCGAACATCTCAACGGCGTGAACACGCGCGGCGCCTCTCTCGCCTACGTGCATTGAGTCAGCGGCGCACGTGACAGCGAGCCGGCGTTCTCGTGTCTGGTGGTCTGACGCATGGCGCGGCAACCCCATTGGAAGAATCTGCGCTGACGACCAGCGGCGCTTCTGATTGGACATTTTGGTTGGACCCGGTGTAAATAAAAGAAGCCCTGCGGCGCGTCGCGATCGGCGGTCCTATGTGAGAGGCGTCCCCGTGTCGGAGTGCCGACATGTGTGTGAGTCAGCGGTCTTAGGCGAAAGACTGACCTATGTGTTAGAGAGAAGAGCTCGGCTCTTCGAGTCTCTGTCGGCCCCAGTGCCGAAATTGTAACGCCTCTGTAAATATGCTGTACATAAACCTTGTTTAACTCACCGTCGTCTCGTCCGCTCGTCTTATCAGCTCTGCGCAGAAGCAGTCGCGGGCTGAGAAACATACGCTACCAAACGGCTGGTGACCTCCCGGCGGAGTTGAAAGCAGTGGCGCCTTCGGGGCCGTGTCGGCGTCGCCGTCTTTCGCAACAGTGGTGGCTTCGGCGGGATCGGTCCGCCGTTTCTCAACAGTGGTTGGCAGCTGCGGGATCGGCCGGCGTCAGCGACATCGATGCGGTGAGTGCCTGATGTTTTCCCCTCAGTTCACCAGACTACTCTAGCTCAGGTTGTAGTAGTTTAGAGAAGGGCTGTGTGAAGCATTAGAGTGAGCTTTGATCGTTTCAAGCAAAGTCGAAGTGCTTTGAAACCAAAGTTAATGCGGAGGGGGTAAACACGGGAGAGTGAAAAATTGCTTGCGCGTCTTGCTAGTTGACTTATAGTGGGTACGGCAAGTAAATTGTTAACAGGGGCAAACAGCAAGAGGCTAATGTGAACGATGGAGAACCTTAAGGTGAAGGAACTCATCGAAATTTGTGAGGAACTCGGCATTACTTTGGGCCGTGCGAAACGAAAGCAAGCAATCCTTGAGATCATGAAGGATGAGGGAGTGTCGGCTGAGGAAGTCGATGAGGCCTGGGTGGATATTAAAGCACGCCGTGAGGAAGCTGAAAGGCGAGAAGTAGAACGTCGCGAGCGCGAGGAGGCCGAGAGACAAGAGCGCCTAGAGTTGAAACGACTAGAATTGGCAATCCTACAGTGTTCGCAGGCGCCTAGCGTAGCTTCTCCGACGATTCAGGTCAGCGGTTTTAGAATTCGTGACCAACTGCCACCGTTCGTAGTAGGCGAGGACATGGCGAAGTATCTCGTCAAGTTCGAACACGTCTGTGAGCGAAACGCTTTGGAGCGGCCTCTTTGGGCGCGGAACCTGCTAGCTCTTCTTCCCGGCGAAGTGTCCGACGCGATAACTTGCTTGTCGAGGGAAGCGTTTGAGAGCTATGACGAGGTTAAGGAAGTGCTCTTGAGACGTTATAAGTTGTCACCCGAGGCTTTCAGGCAAAGGTTCCGGTATGCTAGAAAGGGGAATGAGTCACACGTTGACTTCGTGTTTCGTCTTAAAGCCGATTTGATTGAATGGCTCAAGGGCGAAGGTGTTTATGACGACCGCGATAAAGTGGTGGAATGCGTTGCATTGGAGCAATTCTACCGCTGCATCGAGGAGGATGTCAAACTTTGGCTGCAGGACAGACTTGGGGACGTACAGTTAAACAAGGCAGCTGAGTTAGCTGAGGAGTATTATACTCGCCGAAAGTTGCATAGCAGGGCAGCGCGCGTTGAAAAGGATGAAAGGAAAGAGGGCTTCTCAAGGAAACCTGATCAACGGAAACCCGTTCCGCACCGTAATTTCAAAAAGGACCCGTCTCTTACGGAGGACAGTGTAGGGGAAGGGCAAACAGAAGCGGAGAAATCGAGTGAGGTTTCTACCACACAGGCATGTGAATCGGAAAACAAACGGAAGCCGCTAATCTGCTACAACTGCAAAAAGGAAGGACACATCGCGAGAAACTGTCAGGAAAAGTTTGCCTTCGCAACAATCCGAGAATCAGAAAAAAACATGCGGTTGTTGGAGCCGTATCTCCAAGAAATTAGGGTCAATGAGAAAACGTGCCGAGCACTTAGAGACTCAGCGGCAACCATGGACGTTGTCCATCCTTCATTGGTGTCCCCGGATGACTTCACAGGAGAATGCGCGTGGATTAGGCAAGTCGCCGAGGTGCAGAGTGTTCGCTTACCAATCGCCACGGTTGTCATTGAAGGCCCGTTCGGTAAGCTTCGCACCGAAGCAGCTGTGTCTGCCGCACTAAATGATCGTTTTCCTTATCTTTTCTCCAACAACTCGGAGCAGCTTCTCAAAGAGCAGGGCAAATCGTTCTTCCCCAACTTAGCGTGCATGGCCCTCACGCGATCGCAAGCGCGAAAGCTTTCGCGGAAGCTTGACCTGGTTCCATGCGGTGAACTCTCAAGTGACCTTGTCGGCGGGTCGACGGAACCCCAGAAAGGAAAGTTTCCGCATGAGTCATGTGAGCAGTCACGCGAGCGGCCCGTCGCCGAACCTAGCTGCGCGGTTTCCGGAGAAAGGGGAGACGACATGGCGCCATTGAGTCAGAGCGAGAGGGTTGCAACGCTCTCGCCTGTAGCGGAAAGTTGGAGCGAGCTGCCGAGAGTTGATCAAGAGACGCTCATTCGAGAGCAACGTGAGGATTTCTCGATTGAAGCGCTAGTGGAAAGCCAAATTGAAGTGCGAGTGGAAAGCCAGAAAAACGCGGCAAAAGTGCTGTCGAAGGAGCACTACGAGGAATCGGTGAAGAAGCGTGCTTTTGAAGTAGGGAGTCAGGTAATGCTGCTGCAGCCGTTCAAAAGGAACAAGCTTGAGGTTGATTGGGAAGGGCCCGCCAAAGTATTATCGAAGCCTTGCGATACAACTTGTGAGGTGCAAGTAGGAAGGCGGCAGAACAAAATTTACAACTTGATGAAACCCAATGTTCAACATCAAGCGGTCGTAAATCAGCTGTTGAAGGCTTCAGAGGAAGAGGAAGCAGAAAATTTGAGTTCTAGTGAGGTGATCGAAGGGGGATCGAAAGTAATCCGGGAGCAGATAAACCTAGAGCCTAGCTTAAGTGAAGGAGGACCTGAGAAAGAGGACCTGAGAAAGATTGTTTCCGAGTTTGGGTATGTGTTGTCGGACCGTCCCGGAGACACGACGGTGATCGAACACGATATCGAGCTAAGCGGTGAGGAGTCAATCAGTAGCAAGCCGTATCATTGTTCCCCTGTGCAACGTCGAAAGTGTGAGCCGCTCTTGGTGCCGCATAGGTATCGTCGCCTAAAAGTGGCCGGTTACTGAAGTGGAGCATGTTGCTCCACAGCGCAACTTTGACGTTCGCTATAAAAAAAAATAAAGGAAAGGTAAACGCTAATGCAGGTGCATTGAGCAGTGCGTTCCAGCTAGTAACTTCTCAACCTTTCAGTTTCTCGCTGGTGATTCGGGGCAAAATTTTGGCCTCATCACGACCTGGGCTGAGCGCTCTCGTTCAGAGTGATCTCAAGGGGCCAACTTTGTGGTATTCTAAATCGTTATGTTGTTGTACGTGGGAAAAAAAAATTGAGTTGTCATTTTAAGAGTCTTGTGTCCCACATGTGCCTCTTGATGTAGAGGGAACAAAATTCCGATAGACACGTAGATAGGTATACGTTGTACTATACTTTGTCTGGTGTTCTGTCGGGTGACCGAAGGCACTTGCGTGTGTCGTGTGTTATCTGTTGTCGAACCGTTCTTAGCAAGTTGCAGAACCATCGACAAGTGCTGAAACCGAAGATGGTCAGAAGAGACGAGTGAAGCTGGTCAGCAAGTTGTGGCGACAAGCCAGTGGAGCTGGGATCCGTCGTCAAAAATGGGATGTGTTCCCGGAACAGTCTGGAGCTGTATTCTCCCCATGGCCCTGGAGGCGAACCTGGAGGGACCTGGCGAACGAGCGCACCTGACATCCGAGCCCCGTGGAAGCAGCTCGTATTTCCGGTGCATTGTCTGGCGGCGGGGGTGCTGTTATGCCAGCGAGTCCTCGTCAAACGTCCGTGCCTCGGAAAAAGGCAATCTGGGTCAAGGCCAGCCCGCAGTCCGCCTGACGCGAACATCTCAACGGCGTGAACACGCGCGGCGCCTCTCTCGCCTACGTGCATTGAGTCAGCGGCGCACGTGACAGCGAGCCGGCGTTCTCGTGTCTGGTGGTCTGACGCATGGCGCGGCAACCCCATTGGAAGAATCTGCGCTGACGACCAGCGGCGCTTCTGATTGGACATTTTGGTTGGACCCGGTGTAAATAAAAGAAGCCCTGCGGCGCGTCGCGATCGGCGGTCCTATGTGAGAGGCGTCCCCGTGTCGGAGTGCCGACATGTGTGTGAGTCAGCGGTCTTAGGCGAAAGACTGACCTATGTGTTAGAGAGAAGAGCTCGGCTCTTCGAGTCTCTGTCGGCCCCAGTGCCGAAATTGTAACGCCTCTGTAAATATGCTGTACATAAACCTTGTTTAACTCACCGTCGTCTCGTCCGCTCGTCTTATCAGCTCTGCGCAGAAGCAGTCGCGGGCTGAGAAACATACGCTACCAAACGGCTGGTGACCTCCCGGCGGAGTTGAAAGCAGTGGCGCCTTCGGGGCCGTGTCGGCGTCGCCGTCTTTCGCAACAGTGGTGGCTTCGGCGGGATCGGTCCGCCGTTTCTCAACAAGGAGCAACACTAGGGAGAGCTCAATTGCGCTTGTCCTTGTGTTGCTCCTCTTTGTGCCCACATTCTTGCACTTATTAAGATACATCTAGAGTGGCCACAATATAATTTCACATACCCCATGACCTCTCCCACAGCTGTGTATTGGTTTAAAAAGAAAAGCAGACATAAAAATGTGAGATGCAATTATTATGTCAGTTTTTTTTTGAAGTGTTGTCTATGTCGAGTAGCTCATACAATCTCAAAGCTATATTCAGGTTTATACGTATTTTGTTTACTGATGTCATTGTTTTTGGATTTTCTGGTGGCCATGGCTGAAGATGTCACACAAGACACATTTGTAAGTGGCCAGTATGGTCACTGCTATGACCAAAAGTTAGTTGAGAAGAGAACTATGGGCCAGAGGGCTCGAACTGTTGTTTGAAAAGAACTGTCACCATACACTCTAAAAACTTTTGAGTAGCTGCATTGTGTTTGTCGATTTTCTGCCTGCTTTATGTAGTAGATCGCATCGCACACTGCATGGTATGAATGGCTTTTTCAATGAAAGAGTGGTTGAGAAACTGCTTGCACAAGTTCTTGATTTTGAGCCAAACTTCTTTGTGTTCTATCTTGGGAGGTTTGGCATGGTACTGTAAGTAACTGTAAACTGTAAGTAAGTACGCATAAAGGCAGAGTCAAAGCACCTCTAGAAACCACTCATTTTCTTTTCTTGTACAGTTTGTCTCGCGTCATCCTTTTTTTTTTCATGTTGCAAAGAAAGACCACGAAATATGAAAAAAGTCACCTGACCAAGCACTTGCACTTGCATTTGAATGCTTGAAATATTCACGCAATCGTATAAGTAACAAAATATAGAGAGATAGAGATAGAGCTATGTGTGTGGTTTGGGGCGGGTTTGTACAAGTGAGGAACATGAAAAGAATAAGAACACGATTACCACGCTGAAAAGGGAGATCCATCTGCTTCAGCGTGAAAGGGAATTATGTTTGGGGATGCCAGATGTAAACATGCAGCTTGTGTTTTTTGTTCAACATGTTATTTTGTAAAAGCACATCAAAAGTTATTAAGTGCTCACCCGTGTGCTTTGAGGGATGGGTTTCGGTGTAGATATTAAAGTCGACTGCTTTCCTAGGACTCTTTGCCAGCGCTGGCAGAAATCATCACTGACCGGTGGTAAGGTGTGATTATGTTGATGCAAGATCGGCGTGTGCATACACCGTGTCATGTCAGCGAAAACATATCATAAGTCGACACACTGCCACAACCAACATAGAAGTAGTCTCTGCCGGTGCAGTCGGACGCATGTGACGTTTGCCAATGCTCTGATAACGCCACATCATAAATGCCCCTTTACATGAATGGGGCTCGTATTCCAGCGAAGCAAAGCAGGGCTAGCATCTATAGTGCTAGCGAACCCCCCCAAAAGATTTCCGTCTCTTGATTCGAGAGTAGTGCAGCATGGCGGTTGCGTGAGCGTGACTAGAGTGCACAGTAGCGAAGCGACGAGAGGTGAACACTAGTGTACCCCCTGCACCTTCAAGATCTCTGTTGCCAGGTTCGAGAGTTGTGCAGCTCGGCGGTTGCGTTTGCGAGGCTAGAGTACAGTGTAGCTAGACCGTACTATAATCAGCCGAAACTAAGCTAGGATAGCGTGGCCGCCTACAGCCTACACATAAGTTTCGTTGGGAGTTATGTTCTTCATAATGGCAGCTGTCGGAAGTCTGTCGAGCGATGAGGAATAAAAAGAAGCCGTAAAGTGTTTTTGTCAGGCAATAGATCAGTGGATCACAGCACTACTCCGTCGATCCAGAAATGGTCCATGTGGAAAGCAGGGTAGAAGACATTGGAAGTGTTAACAATAATTTGAGTTTGATGTCCACTCTGAAGCACGCATAGGCATAAAGCTTCGAAAATCGCCCACCCGACTGCCAATTTATTTAAATAACTCCTGAATCTGTACAAATAACATGTATTTTGTGGTCATTTCATGGGCACACAGATTCATTTTGTTACATTTATATTGGCACCTGTGAACCCGCATGCACCAATTACACAAAATGCAGCCATATGTGAAAGCTTCACTGACACAAGCCACTTTAAACTTCATCACTTACACTGTATAGTTATCCACAATTTAAACTTCTCGAGTAACATCATGCAATAAAAAGTATTCACTAAGTGGTTGAAGTACGCACCAGGGATAGCATATCGCTGTCGCGTTCAACGCTTAAAGGGAAAGCTTAAGGGGTGACGTGGCAATGGGAATAGTAAATTTGGTCAAAATGTTCAGTTTTTCAATTAATTTTTTTCTGTAATCCTGAGACCATGTTTTACATCATAGTGTGATTTTAGACCAAAATAAGTAGTAGAAGCTGAGAAAAAAGCATTTTATTGGTGGGCTGTCATCAAAACTGTGTGAAAATTGGGCATAGAAAAATGCAAATTTGGAGCGTTCCCTTGGCACAGTGCCACCATATTGGCATCATCATAAACAGGACAGAGTGGAGCTCTAGATAGAATGAATACTGCATTTCTCCAATGAAAAATAAAGCCAGCTTCTTTCCGACTTTCATTACACCAGCTTCTAGCCCTAATTTCTTTGAGCTCTGTTTTCTCAGCTTTCATTTTTTGAGCACTTGTTGTTGGTCATCCCTGTGCCATTTCACAGCAAATTAAGCTAAAGCCATTCTGTTTTCTGCACATAGATTGTGAGACATTGGTGAGTGCCGTAAAGCTCTCCATATTTGTGTGCACACCATACAGACTTTTGTAATTGGCTTTTTATAAAAGTTGTTGGTAAGACAATATGCCCATGATTTGATTGATTTGTGGGGTTTAACGTCCCAAAACCACCATATGATTATGAGAGACGCCGTAGTGGAGGGCTCCGGAAATTTTGACCACCTGGGGTTCTTTAACGTGCACCCAAATCTGAGCACACGGGCCTCGACATTTCCGCCTCCATCGGAAATGCAGCCGCCGCAGCCGGGATTTGAACCCGCGACCTGCGGGTCAGCAGCCGAGTACCTTAGCCACTAGACCACCGTGGCGGGGCAAGACAATATGCCCAGGACATTAAAAAAAAAAAAAGTTTTAGTGTGTTTATTTAAGTATTAAAAATAAACCAATAGCATTACGGCACAAAATGGACCTTTGTGAATATCCTTATGAAAAAATTTTGACAAACTTGTGTCTAATTAGCTAATTGATTTTGGGATGACAATGAGAGCCTATCAAGTGTTACAACTCAAAAGCTATATTAGATAGCTCAAAACCGATTTCAGTTATAATATCAGCACAACAAATGACATTTGCATGCCGACTTTCAATTCTTTGGCTTCATAAATAATAAAGATAATTTTCATTGCCACATCCCCCCTTAAAGATATCCCAGTTTTTTCGGACGTGCAGGAAAGGTTCACCCCATCCCCAATAGACTGCTCGTCGACAGGGTTGCCTCAAAGCTTAAATCTGCCTTGGAAAGAATACTGGATTGTATGGGCTAAAGCAAGTGTCTAAAGTTTTGAGCGGTGCTGATTCAAATATTCTGGATGCAATTAAAGCATTTAAAATGCTAGGTCACAAGTACGCTTCACTAACTTAAGTGGGCATCGAGCGTTCTTTTCCACATAAAAGCAAATATTGACTGAAAGCAAGCAAAATTCAAGCACGAAATTCTTGAGATGATGCTGGTTTGTCACTTTCTTCATAGCCTTTCCCACAATGTCAAATTACCTCAGTTTTCACCTAAATCTGTTCAAATCATTATCGTTCTTGCTAATTCTTTTCATGGAAAAATAAATTTAACTTTCCCAAAGCACATTGCCCACTCTGTTTCTTAGAAGTTCTAGAAGTTGAATATTTGTCCTGAGCTCGCTACTGAATTAATTATGAATTGTGGCTATATATGCCTAAATGACAGTTTTTAATGCCTATTTATGCCTAAATGGCATTTTTGGGGTCTATTATAGGCACCTAAAACATTATTTTTTCGTGCCCGAAGTTCTGGTCTCTACACATCAGGAAAGACAACATCTATTGGTCCTGAAATGATGTAGTGCTCTTTGAGGTTGACCAAGGAGCCTGGGCATTTTTTCTTGTCCTAGCAGTCCCTGACGGTCTGCCATCCTCTCAGCTAGTAGGGAATGAAGAGACGAAAGGCATCTCCATCAATTGTAGCAAAGTGGTTTTGCATGTCATGCTTTATATCATCCCATGTCTCGTCATTGCGGAAAATCTCTGTCTGGTGTCAATTAAACATTTCTCCGATGTATTCGCTGAAGTGATTGACACGGTCACTGTGTGTCTACGTTACCTTCGCCACCTTTACGTCAAAAGAAATCACTTCTCGAAGGGACTATCGTCTGGCGTCTCCTAGTACTTTGGTATGTTGAGCGGAGGCTTTAGTCTAGCCATGGCAGGTTGATTAGTTCGATCTTGTCAACTTTTGTGATGTTACAAAACAGAAATTTAATGAGATGTAACAGACAATCATGCCAAGGAAAGTATAGGGGATATTATTTGAAGTAATTGTTATGTAAATGTGAAGAAAGAGAAGTGAACAAAAAATAACTTGCCATGGGCGGGGACCGAACCTGCCACCTTCGAATAACGCGTCTGCTGCTCTACCAACTGAACCACCTCGACGGCTATCCCCCCGTCCACTTTATATCAGAAAATGAAGACGCAGTACTGGTGACGGTGGCCACTTTGTTCATCATTGTACAGAGTTTGGACCT
Organism: Rhipicephalus microplus; assembly: GCF_043290135.1. NCBI lineage: Eukaryota > Metazoa > Arthropoda > Arachnida > Ixodida > Ixodidae > Rhipicephalus > Rhipicephalus microplus. Next base: position 122,102,487 of record NC_134710.1, read on the forward strand.
AGGTTTCTTACAGTATCTGCCCGTGAATTGAGAGTGTTGACATTAGATGAGGTTACGATATCTCAAATGTTTCTTGTTCATCTGTGGGCAATGTGCAATGCATGGAGATTCTAGGAAAGCGCATTGTAACTTGTGGTGCCTTCTAAGAATGAGGTATATGTTAGGAAGGGAGGCTGAATACGTTAGAATAACATAGGGAGTAGTATTTGTAGGTTCGGATTTAGTGTTTTTTATCATGTTATGGTGGTCCTGCTTTTCAAATTTTCTAATAGAGTTGTGTATGACAGACTGTGGGCATTGTTGCCATGCAAAGTCATTGGTTAGTTCTTGACAGTTGGAGGCAAAAGTGGCTGTAAATGTTATAGTTTTCGCTGCGACTTTCACGCATACGTATGCGTGCATGCATGTGTGGGTTATATGACATGTGACCTCAATAAAACATCACATTGGTATGTCAGAAATGACTAATCACCGATGAGCCCATGATAAAGCGAGAATTTGTTATAGGAAAAGAGCGTTTGCAAATACGCATGTGGCCAGTGCACCATCAAGAGCCGCATTTCTGTACACTCATTAACACAGGGTTTTTCGCTTGTAACGCTGCTGCCACTACCAAAATCTGTAACTCATAACAAGCTTTGCTTGAATATATACAGGGTGCTCTTTTTACAGAGCACAGATTTTTCATGAATATGCCATGACTGTCAGGCCTCTGTCGTATTCACAAACTTTTTTCAACCCACACAACTTGTGCCACACCTAAAGTTATGCGAGAAGCAATTAACAAGAACATTATTTTTTGTTATTAACTTGTTTGTCTGTGAATACAACAGAGGCCTGACTGTAATAGGATTTTTATTTATGTATTGTATAAAAAAATAGCCTAGCGTGTGTGTGTTGCCACTTATGTACACAAAAACCTGTGTGTACAACTGAGGGTGATCAAATCAATTTGGAGATCCCCCACTGTGACATCATTTATAATAAAGTACTAGATGCTTTTGCATTCAAATCCCCAAAAGTTATTTGGATTTAATAAGAGGCCAATGTTGATGCCCTCTTTCTGTGCTTAGAATAAGCTGCCTGGCTTATTAGTTCCTGTCTTTCAGGCATTTATGTACAGTGCATGGTGTTGACGATGGTTAATCGGGATTGTGCTTGCTGTTCTTGGCATATGCCGTCAAATTTCTTGTCATAAAGGCATCGCCCCTTATACTATATGAAGGTGCATCTGAGGCTGTTCCCCTTACATTCTTAGTGCTTACACTGTGTTGTACTGCATCTCGCTTGGCTCAGTTATAGAGCCACACACACATGTTTCCGCTGAGTTATCACACCATTATTCATTATGCATTTTTTACTTACCTAATTATCGGTGACCATAAATATTAAATTGGTGCTTTAGAAAGCAGTTGCATTGCTGGGGGGGAAGGGGGTTTGAGGAGTTTATTGCCCTCCAAAATTTTTCAATTTTGCATTGGTGTGTGTGTGTGTGTGTGTGTGTGTATATATATATATATATATATATATATATATATATATATATATATATATATATATATAATGTGTGTGTGTGTTCAATTACGCTTTTGTTCTTCTTCAATATTACAACCTATTCTTATAAGAAAAGTGGCTGAAAAAACTGCATTTCTGCCTCAAATATTTGATTACATAAATATTAGATTCTCGCTACCGTAAGATTTATTATTCGTAGATTATGTAAATAGTAGATCGCTACCGTATGCAAATTTGACTCAAACAATGCACTTATGCAATATATAAGTTAAAAGCGTGGGAAGAGTACAGCGCAGCACGTGCGTTCCGTGGAAAGAAAAAAAAAAAGTTAAGGGTTGGGTTCTCTGTTTCCGCTTTGGGGAGAGAACGCATACACCACACGTCACGTCTCTCTCAGAGAGAGACCTGAAAGGAGTAAAGGTATGTGATTGTGCGCCGATGGGTGCGAAGCGTACGTTAGGCTCACAGGGTAAAAATCGTGGTGGGGCCTTTTGCTTTTTTTCCTAAACTTCTTTTTTTATCGCGGCGTTAGGAAGAAGACAACACGCGGAGCGTTCAGGACTTGCTGACGCACTACCATGCAAGGTCGTAAGACGCGCATGCATTCGGCAGCATTTCCTTTGCCATGTTCATAGAGGCAGTGAAGGGAGGGTTGAGGAGCTCATCCCCCCCCCCCCCCCAAATTTTTCAATTTTGCATTGGTGTGTGTATGTATGTGTTTGTGTGTGTGTGTATGTGTGTGTATATATATATATATATGTGTATATATATATTGTGACGACTCGGTTGTAACGAGGTTTATTCGTCGTGAACTCGGGAACGAACAAGCGCAACGGACCCGACAAAGAAGCGCTCGTGCCAAGAAGATGATGATTGTCAGCCAGAACATATGAGGATGATTGACTGCTGTTCAGATGAGGATGAAGCGCATAATAGATGCCTACACTGATTCCCCCCCCCCCCCCCCCCCCCCCGTGGAAGCGGCCAGCCTGGCCGCTGTGGGCGGCTTGTCAAGGTGACGAGGAACGTCGTGTGAAAAGCTTCATGCAGGAAACGTGTACAATTTCGGTGCTGCGGTAACGGCGGTCAGTTGGCACGACAAGAGGCGTCACACGATAGTTGACAGGTGAAGTCTGCTCTAAAACAACATATGGGCCGATGAATCGAAGCTGGAACTTGTCGCAGAGACCAGGTGTGCGAATTGGTGTCAATAGCAGCACCTCGTCACCCGGTTGGAATGATACCACACGATGAGAGGTGTCGTAGACGGCCTTCCTTGCTTGTTGCGTAGCTTCCGTGTTCATACGAGCGCGCTGGCGGCACTGGGCAAGGCGAGAAATATATTCTTCGCAAGAAGATGGTGATGTAGGGCCATTGCTGGTGAAGAAGGAAACATCGATAAAGAAAGTAGGTGAACGTCCGTAAACGAGATAAAACGGTGAGTAGCCCGTTGTGCGCTGAACAGCGGTGTTGTAGGCGAAAGTGAGGAACGGTAGAAGTTTATCCCAGTTTCTGTGATCCGGTTGAATGTATACGGCGATCATGTCGGCAAGGGTTCGATGAAATCTCTCGGTCAGACCGTTTGTTTGAGGATGGTAGCTAGACGCCATCTTGTGTGTGGTACCAGAAACGCAAAGAACTTCACCTAAAAGCTGTGATAAGAACACCTTTCCACGGTCACTCAGAAGTACACGAGGAGCACCATGACGTAGTATTATGGCCTGAAGGACGAAGTCAGCAACTTCCGATGCTGAACCAGTAGCTACTGAAGTTGTCTCGGCGTAGCGTGTCATATGGTCTACGGCGGTGACTATCCATCTATTTCCAGCACCAGTAACAGGAAGGGGTCCATAAAGATCGACACCGACGACCTCGAAAGGTGTTGTAGGGCACGTCATTGGCTGTAACTGACCAGCCGGGGGAGATGTCGGAAGTTTGCGAAGTTGGCATGGAGAGCAGGAACCCGCGTACTTTGCTACGCCGGTAGAAATCCCAGGCCAATAAAAGCGGCTTCGAATGCGGTCGTAGGTTTTGTGAAAGCCTAGGTGGCCAGCAGTCAAATCGTCATGAAAGGTGTTAAGTACATGATGTTGAAGAGTGCGTGGCAGAACAGGTACCCAGCGTTGGCCGTCAGGATGATATATGTGACGATACAGCACACCGTCCTGAAACTTGAAGTGCTCGAGTTGTCGGCGAAGGCGTGCATTGGGTGGACGCATAGCTCCTGAAAGGTGGTCTATAATGCGCCGACTATACGGGTCAGCCTGCTGGTGAGAACTGAAGGGTTGTTCATAGTCGATTGGCGGTTGGTACAGCGAGGCGAGCAAGGCAACAGAAGTGGGAGTCACGTCCGCACTGGTGTCGTTGGAGGTGGCAGCTGGAGTGTCAAACGACGCCGTAGGTTGTGGGCAACGAGAAAGAGCGTCGGCGTCTTGATGTTTTTTGCCCGATTTATAAATAATCTCAAACTGATACTCCTGTAGGCGTAAAATCCAACAACCCAAGCGTCCGGACAAGTTCTTCATTGTAGAAAGCCAGCATAAGGTGTGGTGGTCTGTTACGATGGTGAATTGACGGCCGTACAGATAAGGACGGAACTTTTGTATGGACCAAACCACAGCGAGGCACTCCTGCTCAGTGATGGTATAGTTTTTTTCGGTAGAAGTTAGCACTCGGCTAGCATATGCGATGACCCTTTCCCGTCCAGAGTTATCGCGTTGGAGGAGAACAGCACCTATACCGCAGCCGCTGGCGTTGGTATGCAGGAGTGTTGGGGCGGTGTCATCAAAATGGCAGAGTACAGGCTCTGACGTCAAAGCTTTCTTCAATAGGTGAAACGCCGACTGACATTCCTCAGACCACACAAAGGGTTCATTAGATGCAAGTAGTTTGTGAAGTGGCGCAGCTATTGAAGCGAAGTTTCGTATGAAGCGACGAAAATATGATGCGAGGCCAAGAAAACTTCGCAAATCCTTAAGTCTTGTGGGGCATGGAAATCGAAGGACGGCAGCGATCTTTTCAGGGTCAGGGCGAATACCGTCCTTGCTGACGACATGACCGAGAACCTTGATGGATTTGGTGGCGAAACGGCACTTCTTAGTGTTGAGCTGCAGACCCGCACCGGCGAGGCATGTTAGGATGTCATCCAAGCGGCTAAGGTGCTGAGAAAACGTTGATGAAAAGATGATAATGTCATCAAGGTAGCAGAGACACGTCTTCCATTTCAGACCACGCAGGACGGTGTCGATCATGCGTTCAAACGTCGCGGGCACATTGCAGAGCCCGAAAAGCATCACGTTAAATTCGTATAGGCCATCGGGGGTTGCAAATGCCGTTTTTTCTTTGTCGTCATCGTGCATGGGAATTCGCCAATATCCCGAACGCAAATCAAGGCTTGAAAAGTATTCGGCGCCTTGCAGTGAATCAAGGGCGTCGTCGATGCGTGGAATGGGGTATACGTCCTTGCGTGTGATGTTGTTAAGTGCCCAGTAATCAACGCAAAAGCGCACGGAGCCATCTTTTTTTCGTACCAAAACAACAGGGGATGACCAAGGGCTAGTTGATAGACGAATTATTTCTCGTTGGAGCATGTCAGCGACGTTTTCCTCGATGATTTTTCGCTCAGCGAGAGACATGCGGTACGGGCGGCGATGTACAGTAGATGTTCCCTCCGTCTGAATGCGATGCGCTGCAGTGGTAGTTCGGCCCAACGTTGAGGAGCAGGTGTCGAAAGAATCGGCGTGTTTCGTTAATAACGCAAGCAACTGCTGCGCCTGCATAGCTGTCAAGTCATCACTGATAAGAGCTGTGAAGGGAGAGGATGAGGCAGGCTTACTCATAGAACGGTCGTTGGTAGAGGCAGGGTTAAGTGGCGTGACGCTGACAGGCTCAGCATCCACAACACAGGCTACTGCAGTGCCCTCTGGCAGGAGAACTTTCTCTGGCGTTTCATTCGTAGCAATGACGAGCGCGGAGCCATGGTGAAAGCGTACGACACCTGATGCAAGGGCTATGCCTTTTGCCACGCAAGTCGACGAAGGGGACACCAAGACGTCACCGTGGTCGATGTCCTTAGAGATCAGGGTCACAATTCGTTCTTGATGTGGCGGTAGTTCGAGATCTTCGCGAGCGAACAGGCGTAGAGGCTTGTAGACGCCTTCGTCGAACATGGAGTCCGTATTAGTTAGGTGCAGAATCCGTTCACCACAACATATAGCGGCTGAAGAAGAAGATAGGAAGTCCCACCCTAGAATTAGCTGGTGAGAGCACCGGGTAAGCACAGTGAACTCGATGTAATGCAAAATGTCATCAATAAACACACGAGCAGTACAAAGAGCAAAAGGGTGGATAGCGTTCCCCTGGGCTTCGACTAGATTGGGTCCATTATAAGGTGTCATTACTTTTTTCAGGCATTTGCACAAATCATATCTAATCACAGAAACTGTAGCACCGGTGTCCACCAAAGCGTCCACGAGAACTCCTTCCACCGTAACAGACACCATGTTGAATGGGCGTGCTGGAGGAATATGAGTCCTACTGTTGCATGCAGTTTCTCCTCCAAAAACTGCATCATTTAGTTTTCCGACCGGTTGTCAGTAGTAAACGAGGTTGGCCGAAGAGGAGAGGAGGAGCGACGGAAGGGCGAAGGTGATCAGCGTCGGCTTGAACGGTAAGTGTTCCGCGTCTCAGTCGACGCGGGCGGAGATGGAGACCGCTGCTGTCCAGATGAATAACGCCGAGCGTAAGAATCCTCTCTGGAAAAGTCCCGTTTGCGCATGTCGTACCCGCGACGCTCGTCCTGCTGGCGCTTGCGGCAGAAGCGCGATATATGGCCACGATATCCACAGTAAAAGCATGTTGGGCGAGACGGGCGCCAGGGCGGGTAGTAGAGGGCGTTCGGCGCACCGGGAGATAGCGCACTCAAGTGGACTGACGGAGGGTCGGGTGGGATTGGCCGGAAGTGGACCGGTGGTGCAGCAGCGACCGGCGTGAATGATGGCAGCGGTGAAGTAGAGTTTACGTTGCGAGGAGGCGCGGCCGCAACTTGCGCGTACGTTGGAGGGCTAGACGGAGGTGGCTGGACATAGGCTGGACCGGTGAATGATGTTAGTTCCTCCCTTACGATGTCACGGAGGGCCATGCTTGAAGGCTGTGTGACAGATGGAGAAGGTTGTGAGATGCCCATTGATTGAAGTTCTTCTCGTATGATCTCCCGTATCATGTCACACTGGTCTTGGTCTGCTGTACGGTGTTCACTATTGCCCGACTGAAGGCGAACAGAATCAAGTTCGTCGAGACGCTGACACGTAGAGACGACATCAGTGACAGTAGAAGGATTCTGGGCAACAAGGGCATTGTAGGCAATGCTTCCGATGCCCTTCAGGATGTGGCGCAGTTTGTCCGACTCGGACATCGAAGAATTGACGCGCCGGCATAGCGCAAGGACATCCTCGATATAAGATGTGTATGACTCGCCGGGATGTTGTTGGCGAGTATCTAGGGCCCTCCTCGCTAGAGCGGATCGAACGGCTGGCGTGCCGAATACTTGGCGAAGCTGCTGCTTGAAGGCAGGCCAGTCGGTGAGGTCGATCTCATGGTTCAAGAATCATGTCTTGGCAACGCCCGTGAGATAAAGCGATACTCGGCGGAGCTTGTTAGAGTCGTCCCAGTAATTAGTTGCACTTACTTGCTCGTAGTTATCGAGCCAGTCCTCCACATCTTCGCCGCGGAGACCAGTGAAGATCGGAGGGTCACGCTGGTGGTTTACAATGTAAAGAGGAAGGGCTTGCGGCGCAGTGACGGCTTGCGGCGCAGAGACGGGAGCAGAAAGGGCATCCACCCACTCACTCTGAGACATGTTGGCGGACTGAGGGTCCAAGCGGCGGCCTGAACGGAGCTCCAGCGAGTAGGCGTTGTAAGGAGAGGTACTGGGAACGTCAATCCACCTCCACCACGTGTGACGACTCGGTTGTAACGAGGTTTATTCGTCATGAACTCGGGAACGAACAAGCGCAACGGACCCGACAAAGAAGTGCTCGTGCCAAGAAGATGATGATTGTCAGCCAGAACATATGATGGTGATTGACTGCTGTTCAGATGAGGATGAAGCGTATAATAGATGCCTACAATATATATATATATATAGAGAGAGAGAGAAGTGTATACCTAAGGGTTAAGGGCTCGTTTTTCCGTGTTGCACACAATATTAAGGAGATGTGGTAGACAATAATGCCAAGGAAAGTATAGAGGAAGTTATTAAACCGAATTGTAATGTAAATGTGAAGAAAAAAAAATGGGTGAAAAAATAACGCCGTGGGCAGGAACCAAACCTGCAACCTTCGAATAACGCGTTTGATACTCTCCCACTGAGCTACTACAGCGGCCATCCTCCCAGCTACTTTATTTGGTATATATGTGAATTTAAATGCGGAAGTGTTAGTCAGCGCTACCAGTAACCAGCCTGTTTGGCGTCACGTAGCACGTGAACTTATTACGAGCTGGCAGCTGACCAATAGTCCCTCATATACAAACGAAAGGCACCAAGTCTGCCAGTACGAGACCTTCCTTAATGAATAGGGAAAGAAGTAAATACTTAAGGGATTGTTTTTCTGCATTTCACACAATATTAATGAGATGTAACAGACAATAATGCCAAGAAAAGTATAGGGGAAGTTATTAGGCCGAATTGTAATTTAAATGTGAAGAAAGAAAAGCGGGTGAAAAGATAACTTGCCATGAGCAGGATTATATATATATTTATATATATATACCATAAACTGTTTGGCAGTCCCAAGAGCTTTGACACTTGAGCATGTTTCCGTTATCAGTGACAAGATGGTGCATGGTGCTACAGGCTCGCCTTGTGGGCACTTTATACGTAGTCGTCTCCCTGGAGTGCATATCACGCACGTGGATATCAGACTTCTGGGACTACCAAACGGTTTATGGTGTATATAAATGACATTGCCGTTAACATATTTGGCAACGTATGCTTTGTGGCATAGTGGTTAGCGACGCGCTCTGGAAATCGAGAGGTTGCCGGTTCGATTTAGTGCGACAGATGGTTATCTTCCGAGTTTTTCTTTGCAATCTTTTAGTATACATTTTTTAATGTCACTTCCATGATGGAATTACGCCAGCAGAGCGGTGGTGGACCCTGGCATGAAACACTTTTGTGTTAAAAGGTATTATTTGTTGTGCGGTCCTAAACAGAATGTTAAAACTTTTGCAGCCGGGACAGGAGCAGGACTGCTTCAAGATTCCAAAGTTTTTCGCATGCAAGGAAGGTAGCCTACAAAGAGCTCTGCACCTCATCACCTCCACTCAAGATCAAGAACAATTAAATCGGTAAGGCAGGCCTGCCTTTTAATTTTTTTTTATTTTTGCCTATTACTGATAATTAGTCATGAGTACAAGTAGTCTGTAAGGCAAATGGATACCTCAGAAATGTGGTAATTTGATTAGCAATTGCAACATATTATAAAGGCACCGAATCTACAGGGAAAAAAAGAGTATTTTTAGGTTTATTAGAAAAATTCACGTTGAGTGAGGAAATGAGCCAACATGCAGCTTCTTTTTCAGAAAATTTATCTATATAATGCTCTCATGTAAAGGCTCCCTTTTTTTTGCATGTGTGCGAGCATTTCATTTCACTGTAATTATTCGATTTGTGAGTAACCTCTGTAGTTCATTTGTACCAAAAGAGCTATTGCAGTTGTTCTCATAAGGCATCTATTCACCATCTCAATCTTGCCATTGCCGAGCTTGTTGCTCTAGTTTGGTTCAGCAACACGCTTTGAGAGATAGTCATCCCCTGTGCCATCCATCACTTGTATCAAATATGCCAGTGACTTCAGAACATTTCAAAACAGTGTCTGATGACATAGCATGCAGTGTGCTTAGAATCCAGAAGTAGGGACAAGCCACATCAACAAATTCTTCTTTTGTTCTGTCTATGTCTCCACTAAAATTCTGCCCCGCCATGGGGGTCTAGTGGCAAAGGTACTTGGCTGCTGACCCGCAGGTTGCTGGATTGAATCACCACTGCGGCGGCTGCATTTTCGATAGAGAGGAAAATGCTGTAGGCCTGTGGGCTAAGATTTGAGTGCACGTTAAAGAACCCTAGGTGCTCGAAATTTTCTGATCTGTCCACTATAGCGTCTCTCATAATCATGAGGTGGTTTCGGGACATTAAACTCTACACATCTATCTTCATTTAAACTCTTTTTCAGCTCTCTTATTTTGGTTGTCAAGCTGGGTATGTGATTGCTTGAGTGCTTTTTCCATCTAAAGGGTCCCTGAAACAATGTAAGCACTGAGATTACAACCAGAGTAAATCATTCAGACTATAGTTTAAGTAAGTGATCTTATTTAAAGGTAACTATGGTAATTAAAGGTTCCCCTCCTTCCAAGCTCTCTTTTTTTTATTCTCACAACTTATTTGCGAAGTGGTCACCAGAACTGAACTTCGTCTTCCATGATCCTCCATTAACACGCTGTAATTTGTGAAGGCTGTGCTGCTGATTGACCTCTGAGCTACAAGCTGACCCCATGGAACCAACTGCTAAGCCACCTGTTTCTCCGGTGAAAATGCTAAGAAGCCGATGAGATAGTGTCCCAAATGATGCCACATCCCATAACAGGGCCAGCTGTAAACTTGTGATAGCATGCTGTGATTAGTAGCACTGTGCATGTGTAAAACCTTATAAATAGCACACTCGATGTAAAGCACTTGAATCAGCTTGATCATGGCCTGAAGGACATACAGGAACAGCTCATTGGACGTGTTGCCACATGTTGGAGAGCAAAATAGCTAGATGGCACCATAAAAGTAGCTAGAAGTAGCTAAAAAAACTAGCAAGCAGCTGAAAAGTAGCTAAATTTTTTTTCATGCATGTTTAGGAATCTCTAGGAGTGCAAAAAATTTGCTGACAGTTGTGTTATCTTAGAGTTATCTAAGTGGCATTATTTTGCATGCAACTGTGTAGAACATGTATGATGGGAAAGAGAAAGGTTTCTGGTTTGACTCTGATACTTAGGGCAGGTGTTTTCAGAAAAGCGTCCAGGCTTTAGCGCTCATCAAAGACGAGCTGCGTATGCACAGGCTCTGTAAACATTAGGGGCGTGCAAATATTTAAAAACTTTGAATAAGAATCGAATAGGGTATAATTGAATAACCAAATATTTTTTCGAACCATTTTTGAATAACGACCACTGCAGCGAAAACCCCAGTTGAAAAATGCATTGGAAGAGCAGAAGATCATTTTTGTTGTTTTAATTAGTACATTACCAAGATGCCTGTAAGTCAAGGTGCATACAGGTGAAGCAACAGCAAGGTCAAGCTTTTACGATAGTAAATAAACTCTGCTCATCACCGGTTGAAGGATATATATAGTATATATATCTTGCTCTAAACTTTTGTGTCACAGAAGCAAATGTGTACCTTCAATCTCCTGAGAACTTCGTGTGATTCATATCATTCAATTGTGAAATAACATTCACCTTACATGTGGTATCTGGTGAGATCTGTAAAAAATTGAGTATACGATATTTATAAAGCACATGAAAAAAAATTGGCAGATCCCACGTGCAGTGGGAATAAATGCTATGCGAAGCACGAATGAGGAAGCTTGATGTGTCACTTTAAAATCAGCACAACGTTATGAGGCATACGTAAATATGCCTTAGATGACTTTCATGTCATGATTATTATGTTTGCACCAGTCATGTACCTTCGTCATCTATTGACGCCACGTAACATCATATTTGGTATATGGGAAGCTAGAAACGGCCACAAGAGCATCATGAGCATAATATTGCTACGTAGCTGACATATCAGGGGCAGAAGACGACAACGAGGAAGTGGTCTGTCCGTTGTACGTGCTGTCCTCCATCTTAGTCGATGCTATACGCATCAGTTTCAATATAGATTCTAAATAGACACGCCTCGTGTCATTTTTACGTAAGATCTTTGTGGTGGAGGTGTGGGGTACTTCCCTCTCTTCATCACGAAGTTCCGCAACGGCCACATCATCATACGTCCAACCATGTCACAGGTTGAACAACCATTGTCTTCACCACCTGCCCCTTTTGTGACTTCTACATACGTCGTTCTACCTCCTGCTCGTGATCTTGGTGTATTTTCCGGTCAGGATGGCATTGACGTCGACAAATGGATCAACCGGTACGAACGGGTCAGCACAAGCTATAGGTTGGACCCGACTCTTATGCTTGCCAATGTGCTTTTTTATCTCGATGGCCCACCGCGGGTGTGGTTCGAGATGCACGAAGCGGAGTTTACAAGCTGGGACTCCTTTAAAGAGAAGACCGCGACCTTTTTGGCGGCACTGTTGGACAGCAGATCGCAGCGTGGAATCAACTGGCGGCTCGTTTACAGACGTCGACGGAGTCGTACCTCGGGTACATTCACGACGTCATCACCCTATGCCGCCAGATTGACGAACACATGAGTGAGTCTGAGAAAGTGGCCCATGTGCTGAAAGGCATAGCAGACGACACCTTTAATCTTCTAGCATACAAAAACATTGCCATCGTCGACGCCATCATTAAAGAGTGGCCGCGGTTCAAAGAAGCCAAGGGCCACCGTATTACTCAGCGATTCACCCGGCTGCCCAACACGACCGCAACCTCATCGTGTGAAGCCGCCCGCCAGTCCCCCACGCATGACAACGTCACGCACATTGTTTGTCAGGAAATCGAAGCCGCCTGTCCGGCTCCTCTTCAACCAACCGTTTTTGCAACGCTCGCCTCTGACCAACAACAGCTGTCAGTGGCGTTAATACAAGCTGTGGTGAGGCAGGAGTTTGCGAACCTCAGCCTTATATCAGCATGTCCCTTGACTCGTCCTGAAGTCCCGTCTTACTCCCCAGGACACGCTCGCTGTTCACCTCCAAAAATGCCCTTCTGTAACCCTTTGGAATGGCAAACACCTGACGACCGGCCTATTTTTTTTCCCTGCCACCAGCCTGGGCACGTTTCTCGCTATTGCCGTCGCCGTTGGTCAAACCAACCACGTCAGACCTTCTCTACCTCGGCGCACATGCACCCGACAGCCCCTCGACGTTCAGTCGCTGCACCCTTCAATTTCTATTTGACGTCATCTTACAAGCTTTTTACTGATGCCCCTTTGTCCAGTCACCGCTACACTGACGCCCCTTCCTCCGGTCGCCCCAGCTTTCGCTCCCCGTCGCCGCTACGTCGCCAATCCCGCTCTCCGCCACCTCGGCGCTTTTCCTCGCCGAGCTTCTCTGGATGAGTGCAGCAGGAAAACTAGATATTGCAGCTTATAGACGTGAAGCTGCAATACCAATGACGTTTGAAAATCCTCTACTGACGCTTCCCATGCACCACAGCCTGCTTGAAGTACAAGTCAACCATCACGTGCGTGTCTTTGTCATCGGCCCCTCCCGTTCCTGACGGTGATTATATCGTTACGCCGATTACTGACGTTCGGCTGCGTGCAGTGTTACTGTGCCCCATACCATCGCGACCATAGCTGATAACTGTGTTCCTTCCGCTCCTTAACTTTAGTGTCACGCCTCAAGTGTTGCCCTGCCAGATGTCTTTAGCCCAGCTAACTGCCATAACAGAGGAAGATGTCAGTGTTGTCGCTGTATCTGCTCCTGATCAAAGCGCAGTCTCACAGTTACCCAGCTCAGACTATGCTATTTTTCGAAACATGATTGGATCGGAGCTTTCGCCTCACCAGGCTGACGCTCTCTGCCAGGTTTTGGCCTCATACAGTGACATTTTCGACACTGACTATCGTCCCTTGGGCCAGACTTAAATTGTTACTCACAGAATCAACACTGGTGACTCTGCGCCCATTCACCGCCGGCCGTACCGGGTGTCAGCGTCCGAACGAGAAGTGATTCAGAAAGAAGTGGCCAAAATGCTTACAAAAAACGTAATCGAACCATCATCGAACCCTTGGGCATCTCCCGTGGTATTAGTAAAAAAGAAAGATGGCTCATGGCATTTCTGCGTTGATTATCGCCACCTTAACAAAATTACCAAAAAAGATGTGTACCCTCTACCACGCATTGACAATGCCCTCGATTGCGTTCATGGTGCCACCTTCTTTTCATCTCTCGACCTCCGATCTGGCTACTGGCAAATTGCTGTAGATGACATGAACTGAGAAAAGACCGCCTTCGTAACCCCTGACGGTCTTTACCAATTCAAGGTCATGCCCTTCGGTCTCTGCAACGCTCCAGCGACCTTCGAGAGGATGGACACGCTCCTACAAGGATTAAAATGATCTACATGTTTTGTGTTACCTACACGACGTGATCATTTTCTCACCTACTTTCGCAACCCACCTTGAATGCTTTTCGACCATTCTATCCATATTTCAACGGGCTGGCCTGCAGCTCAATTCCTTCGAGTGCCACTTCAGTCTTCGTCAGATTACCGTGTTGGGTCACCTTGTTGATGCTGCCGGCGTACGACCAGACCCGGCGAAAGTACGCACTGTAACCCAGTCCCACGTACTGTCCATGATGTTCGCAGTTTCATGGGCCTCTGCTCCTACTTTCGCCGGTTCGTGAAAAATTTTGCGGCACTCGCACGGCAACTCACTGACCTTCTCAAACAAGACGTTCCGTTTTGTTGGGACCCTCTTCAAACTGACACCTTCTCTCAACTAATCACCGCTCTAATGACACCTCCTATTCTTGCACATTTCAACCTCGATGCTCCTGCAAAAGTGCGAACAGACGCGAGTGGTTACGGAATTGGTGCAGTTTTGGCACAAATTGCGTGGGGCAACGACCGTGTAATCGCGCATGCAAGCCGTCTGCTTTCAAAGTCTGAATGCAATTACTCTATAACAGAATGGGAATGTCTGGCCCTTGTCTGGGCGGTTTTGAAATCTCGTCCTTACTTGTATGGTCGCCCTTTCCGTGTCATCACATTATCACGCGCTGTATTGGCTTTCTTCTCTGAAGGCTCCCCACTGGACGACTTGGCCGTTGGGCATTACGCCTACCGGAGTATTCCTACTCGGTTGCTTATATGTCTGGACGTCTCCATCTGGACGCCGATTGCTTATCCTGCTACCCTGTTGATGAGCCCGACGAATCAGACATCGAGCCTAGCCTCAGCGTCATGTCAATGTCCCAGTTTCTTCAGATTGGTGACAAACAACGTCGTGATGCTTCTCTGTGGCAACTTATTGACCGTCTCGAATCTGCTCCGAACGACGCGTCGTTTCGCATGTACGTCCTCCTGAATGGCACACTGTACCGTCGTAGCCTCCAGCCAGATGGTCCTGAGCTCCTTCTTGTCGTGCCGAAACATTTTCGTTCAACCGTGCTACACGAGCTTCACGATGAACCAACTGCTGGTCATCTGGGTGTATCTCGGACAGACAACCGCGTGCATCGCCGCTTCTTTTGGCACGATCTCACCCGGTCCGTTCGCCATTACGTGTCCTCCTGCGATAAATTCCAACGTAGGAAGCGACCTACTGCGCCCCCGGCTGGACTTCTTCAACCGATCTCCATCCCAACCAAACCTTTCTTCCGTGTTGGTATAGATCTTCTCGGTCCTTTTCGCGAGTCTTAATCGGGTAACAAGTGGGTCAACGTTGCTATAGACTACACGACTAGGTATGCCATCACTCGAGCGCTCCTCACCAGCACCGCTACTGACGTTGCAGACTTTGTGCTCCATGATGTCATCCTACACCATGGCGCTCCTTGCCAATTACTCACGGATCGCGGCTGGGCATTTTTGTTCCGTGTAATCGACAATCTTTTGCGCTGTTCCTCGACACAGCCCAAGTTGACCACTTCCTACCATCCCCAAACAAATGGCCTGACCGAATGGCTAAATCGCACCCTCACGGACATGCTCGCGATGTATGTGTCCTTCGACCACCATGACTGGGACCTGGCGCTACCTCACGTGACCTTCGCGTACAATTCTTTCTGCCATGACACCACTGGTTATTCACTCTTTTCTTTCCTCTATGGCCATGACGATGTCACCACTCGACACCCTACTTCCTACCACTACAACGCCGTCAAGTGAATATGCACGCGACGCTATTGCTCGTAGCGACCACGCACGTCAGATCGCCCACTTTAGACTTTCTGCTTCGCAAGCCACCCAGAAAGCCATCTACGACAGCCGGCATGTTGACGTTCGCTTCTCACTCGGTTCTCTCGTTCTCCTGTGATGCCCAGTTCGTCGAATTGGCTTATCAGAGAAGTTGTTGTCTTGCTACATGGGTTCTTACCGTATCATCCGCCAGGTAACCGACGTCACCAATGAAGTCATTCCTGCATCTGAGACCACAAGCCTGCCTGCAACCACACCCAGAGATGTTGTGCACGTCAGCAGGCTAAAACCTTACCACCTGCCTACTGAAGACCGTAGTTAATGTGCACCGAGACGCCGCTTTTACCGCCGGGGGGGGGGGTCATGCTACGTAAGTGACGTATCAGGGGCAGAAGACAACGAGGAAGAGGTCTGTCGGTTGTGCATGCTGTCCTCCGTCTTAGTCGATGCTATACGCATCAGTTTCAATATAAATTCTAAATAGACATGCCTCTAGTCATTTTTACGTAACAATATGTTGTCATGTTTTTACATGACTTCCGTGTCATGATTATCTTGTTTACATGTCATTTACCTTTGTCGTCTATTCACGTCGCATGATACCAAATTTGGTATATGTGGAGCTAGCGAAACGGCCGCGAGCACGCTATGAGCATAGCATGTAGTCATGTTTTACATGACATGAATGTCAGAATTATCATGTTTGGGCGTCTCATTTACCTGCATCATCCGTTTGCGTCCTGTAGTACCAAATTTTGTGAAGCTAGCGAAACGGCCACGAGTGCACCATAAGCCTGGCGTGTAGTCATGCCATGACATGCATGTCATAATTTCCATGTTTGTCTGTCATTTATGTTTGCCATGCAGTCATGTGATACCATACCAGTTTTGCAATATGTCATGTGAACTAAACCACCGCAAGAACAGCAAGACCATGAAATGTAAATCATGACATGCATGTCATGATTTACATTTCATGGTCTTGCTGAAGAAACGCAAGAAGCTTTCGCGTCTGAAATTCGTAAAAAGGCAGTACTAGTATGAAATTGTAGCGGTAAACAGCCATTAGTCTTGCAGTGCATGTAATTTTTTGACAATATGATATCTGCCATTTGCACAGTATCATCCTTTTTTGGTTCTTAATTAGGTTCTTAATTAGGAACTTAATTAAGAAGGATCAAAGCATGAAAGTGTCAAGTACAACAGACAAAATAGAACTGGCAGAGCTTTCAAAGCTGATTAATAGACGTAAAGTATGCAATGTAAGAAGGTATAACATGAAGAGAATTGAACACGCTCTGAAAAACGGAGGAAGCGTCAAAGCAGTGAAGAGGAAACTTGGGATAGGCAAAAGTCGGATGTATGCACTAAGGGACAAAGAAGGCAAAATAACTACCAATATGGATAGGATAGTTAAAATAGCGGAGGAGTTTTACAGAGATTTGTACAGTAGCCGAGACAACCACGATCCTAATATTATAAGAACTAGCAGTAACCCAGATGACACCCCACCAGTAATGATAGAAGAAGTCAGAAAAGTTTTGGAGAGCATGCAAAGAGGCAAAGCTGCTGGTGAGGATCAGGTAACATCAGATCTGCTGAAACATGGAGGACAGATTGTGTTAGAAAAACTAGCCATCCTGTTTACGAGGTGTCTCCTGACGGGAAGGGCACCAGAGTCTTGGAAGAACGCTAACATCATCTTAATACATAAGAAAAGAGATGACAAGGACTTGAAGAATTACAGGCCGATCAGCTTGCTCTCTGTAGTATACAAGCTATTTACAAAGGTAATTGCTAACAGAGTAAAGAAAACATTAGAATTCAATCAACCAAAGGAACAAGCAGGATTTCGAACAGGCTACTCAACAATTGTCCACATTCATATTATCAATCAGGTAATAGAGAAATGCTCAGAATATAACCAACCACTATACATAGCCTTCATAGATTACGAGAAGGCGTTTGATTCAGTAGAAATATTAGCCGTCATGCAGACACTGCGGAATCAGGGCGTAGATGAAGTATATATAAACATTCTGGAAGAAATCTACAGGGGATCAACTGCTACCATAGTACTTCATAAAGAAAGCAACAGAATACCAATCAAGAAGGGTGTAAGGCAGGGGGATACAATCTCCCCAATGCTATTTACCGCGTGCTTACAGGAGGTTGTCAGAAGCCTAGAATGGGAACAGTTAGGGATAAGAGTTAATGTAGAATACCTTAGTAACCTGCGCTTCGCCGATGACATTGCGTTGCTGAGTAACTCAGGGGACGAATTGCAACTCATGATTACGGAGTTAGACAAGGAGAGCAGAAAGATGGGTCTTGAAATTAATCTGCAGAAAACGAAAGTAATGTACAACAACCTCGGAAAGGAGCAGCACTTCGAGATAGGTAATAGTGCACTTGAAGTTGTAAAAGACTATGTCTACTTAGGGCAGGTAATAACCGCAGAGCCTAACCACGAGATTGAAGTAACTAGAAGAATAAGAATGGGGTGGAGCACATTCGGCAAGCACTCTCAAATTATGACAGGTAGATTGCCACTATCCCTCAAGAGGAAGGTATATAACAGCTGTATCTTGCCGGTACTTAGCTACGGAGCAAAAACCTGGAGACTTACAAAGAGGGTTCAGCTTAAGTTGAGGACGACGCAGCGAGCAATGGAAAGAAAAATGGTAGGTGTAACCTTGAGAGACAAGAAGAGAGCAGGTGGATTAGGGGACAAACAGGGGTTAAGGATATCATAGTTGAAATAAAAAAGAGGAAATGGACATGGGCCGGGCATGTAGCACGTAGACAGGATAACCGCTGGTCATTAAGGGTAACTAACTGGATTCCCAGAGAAGGGAAGCGGGTTAGGGGGAGACAGAAGGTTAGGTGGGCAGACAAGATTAAGAAGTTTGCTGGTATAAATTGGCAGCAGCAAGCACAGGACCGGGTTAACTGGCGGAACATGGGAGAGGCCTTTGTCCTGCAGTGGACGTAGTCAGGCTGATGATGATGATCCTTTTTTGCTGAATAGACGCTCGCTCTTTGCTGAACCCAATCACTTGGCAAGCTCGCGTCATCTTGTCTTTTTTGTGTGTTTGCCATGACATTTTGTTGGAAATTGATAGGAAATAGAGTGGACGAAATGTCATCGTTTCCAACAGTGAGATTCTGTCGACGGAAAGGGCAATTTTTCAATCAGCTATGCTTTCCTTGAATAAATTGCCTGTACAAGTATTTCTCGAAAATGTCATAACACTACAGCTAGAGTAAGCTAAAATAGCTAGATTAGGAGATAAGTTTCGAATAAGAAGCTAAAGTAGCTACTCGTAGTTAAATGAAATTTTCAGTAGTTAGCAGAGTTCAAAAGTAGCTAGATTCAGCTACGAAACAGCTAAATTGGCAACTATGCTCATTGGGCTTGTAAAGAATTGCCAAAGCTGTTTCAAGGTTCCTTTAAAAGAGTACTGACACAAAATTTTGAGGGCAAGATATTTTGTGGGATAGATTTGTGTAGACATACACACATAATTTACAAAGAAATAGTAATGGCTGATATAGTCTTGAACATATTTAAAGTCAATCTTCAAGTACATGCTGTGCAACAGCATGCAGTATGCCTCATCTCACCACATTGACAAAAACTTGGTTTTATTGTAAACAATCAGCAGCCCACCTGCATTACAAGTGTGTGTTGGCTGCCTTAATCCTTGCGAGCACTCTCTGCTAGCAGGCATTTTCAACAGGAAGATGGGCACCTCCTTGATGAATTTGCACAGTGCTACCGAGGCCGACGCTTTGGCCTCAGTAGCACATATTAGCAAGGGTCACATAAACTTACAAGATTCCATAGAGGAATAAAGCAGATTCTAGGCTGCTGCTTTAAGGTGTTGTCAATGTGGGGCTTATATGAGTGCAGTTTTGTGTGCTCATGTATCCAGCTATGCTTACACAGAAACCATTCTGAATCCCAACTCACTCGGTCTTCTTTGAAACTCAAGCTGCAACTGGGAGCTATAAAACCATCTACAAACATTGCACAATTGTGTGCTTGGTAGGCTTGTGCGAATGGTGAATTTTAGGTTCGAAGCGAATTCGAAGAGAATAGAAATTTTGGTCGAATAATTTCGAATCGGGTTCGAATACAATATGTGATGTACAAAGAAAAATGGGCATATTTATTATGACCTAACTTGCATATTTTTTTAAAAATTGAAATAAGGTCTTTATGCAAGTGCTTTCTTTTTTTTTTGCAGTTCCAAGGAAGTCGAAAGAACTTTGATAAGTAGCGGGATTTGACTTTCAACAGGATGCAAGTGATAACCTATAAAACACGTAACATTATTTATTACAGTTAGAGTGTATTAGTCAGCAAAACAAGCTTTTAAGCTTAGAAAATTGATGAATCTATTTGTGGATCATATGTTCATTTAAAGGGTTTCTCAACAGCTTTTCAAGTAGCCATGGAATGGATTCACTAAAGAATCTTATTGCCTCACAAATTAACCACCGCCAAAACTTCAAGAATCTATCCAGTGTGAGTGGAGGTTTGTGATTTTCCACATGCTGTGAATGCATTCTCTCTTCTTGTCCCGACGGAAGTGCTTGAAGCAGAGCTGGGAGAGATAGCATGGAGATAGAAAATATGTGACATGCACGTCGTGACCTTGAGCATTCTTTCTCTTTTTTTTTCTTTAAATATGCGGCTTTCCAGTTTGATCGCGCATGCATGCGTGGAAAAGTCACAGCCACCCGTGGCACCCCAGTAATGACCGAGTGCCCCATCCTCAAATCAGCCAATGGCTGGTACAATGGCCGTGACGAGCGATGTTTGACATTGTGGCGTCATTTGCCGAGAGAATAGAGCAATTTTTATCTGATTTTGAGAATTTATTGTGAATCCTAGGTCGGAGGGGAGGGGGCATGCTGTGCTATAATATTTAGCTCACGTGTCCTCGGTAGCCTCGGCTACTGATCGGCAGTGTTTGCTGACCATGCTTAAAAAGTGTTGCAGGGCCCATTTAATTTTAAAGTGAGGCTTCTTTGCAGAGCGAATTTCTCCTGTACCGGTGCTTTCACGATTTAGAACCGCTATACTGCAGAAAAGTTACCCTTAGAGTTACCCTTAGAGGTTACATGGGGATGAATATAGACCTATTCGTTCCTATCGAATACTTTGAAATATCAGATAATTTAAATTGGAATCGCAGCAAATTCGAATACTCTACTATTCGTTCGAATATTCGCACAAGTCTATTGCTTGGACAAAAGAGGTTTCCAGCCATGCCAAGAGGGTCGTTAGTAATCTACTGCAACAGAAAAGACAGGATGCAGAATCTTTGTGTCAGTTTTTTTTTATTTAAAAGCCCCTAAATTTTTCTTGATTATTTTTTAGCCTTTCAAATATACAGATGCATCGACTTCTGAATGCCATCATGATCAGTAATGACAAATTCAATAGCACTACAAGCCGCAAGTGCCCCGCTAATTTCAAGAGACAATTTCTTCTCCTCTCTGGGTCTTTCAGCAGTCCGCAGCCCCTGAGCATTTGCCGTGACAGCAACATTTGCATCAGCTGATGTCATCCACAAAAAGAGATGAGCTGACGAGCAGAGCACAGGGAAAAAAAAAAGCAGAATGAGCATAGGCCTCTTCGGGATCAGCAAATGCGTGTAACTCTGCTATTGCGGCAATGTTTTGAAAGATTATCATGGCTATGGGTTCATTGTAGACCCAGGCTGAACTAGAACACCACAATCAAATGTCGACCTTGGGTGGTTTAGGGGCTATCCAAAACAATTTATTCACACTGGTTTTCATGCTTGTATTTTTTATGTCTCATTAGAGTCTGATATACAGTATACCCTCGTTAAATGGAACCTGAAGGGACCAGGAAAATATGTTCAATTTAAGAGGAGTTCAGTTTATTGAGAGATGACCAGGTGTGTAGAATACAAGAACGAAACTAGTTTTGTAAGAAGCATTTGTTCCATTTAAGCAGCAGTTCTGTTTAACAGATTTCCATTTACTGAAAGCCTGCTGTATGCACATTATGTGATTATATTCAGTTTTATTTTCTTGCATATTGAAAAACTGCAAGAGGGTTCTCCTAACAAGTCTGTGGGCACGTCAGGACTTGAAAGGCCAGTTTTGTCGATTCTGGTACGTTGTATCCTGTATCTCAAATTTTGAAAATTTTGTCTGACATTCTTAAGGGCAAATTATGACAGGAGCAGCTTAACTTGCGTTCAAATATAATTTTTTTCAAGTTAGACATGAGAAGTCCGAATTATTTGTTTTTTTAACCACAAGTGTGTGATTACCGTATTTACAAATTCAAGCAATGCAAGCACTGTAGTTTTCAGATGAAGTGTCTCAGCTTGATTATATTTGCTGATCTCCAGAAGTCTGGGCCAAATTAATTTTGTTCCTTTGTAGCGAGGTTTAAATTATTTCAGATTTATCACCAGAGTATATTTTTATTAAACACACTAGCTGTGGATTTATAAGTCACAGACATTCGGGCTTGCCAGTATTGCATAATACAGTATCATATAAGAACCTGCTTCGGAAACTAAAATTTATATTTTATTCATAATAGCGACTGCATGCCACTACACTAAGAAAAAATGGAGTATTTGGGAATTAGTTCTGGCACACAAAAATAATCGTCATCTGACTTGCTCGCATTTCCTTTCTTGAAAACTCGGTGCTTGCCACTTTCCTGTCGGGAACGCTATGTGACACTGATAATGCGCACATAGTTCGCGACGGCGAACTAGCGGAACCGTGGTGATAGCACGAGGAAAGTACTCGCAGGAGATGATCATTATTGTTGTGTAGCAAAAACACTGCCTTTTTTAGAGTGTAGTGCCACTGTACAATTTTCTTTATTTGTCAAATGGGCGTGGCTCTCTCGAGTGTGGTTGGTCGCACTATGTGAACGGGCAGCAAATGTCTAATGTTCATCCGCTACATTGCAAACATTAGATCATAAAATTTTTCCTCTCATCAAGTTTTGATAGTTTTCATAAGCTGGTGTTATAAACTCGTTTATGTTTTCATAGCACAATCATAGATTAGAAACATTTCTATTCATTTTTTGCAATAGAAAAAAGGGTCGCTGAAAAGCAAAACGATTTTTCACGTAATAATAAAATACAATTTCACAATCCCAAAAACACTACTCTTACTGCAACATGACGCCTGGTAAGTAAAAAAAACACACGAAAAGAAAATGCTGGTGGAGATGCCAGCTGGAGATTCCCGCACCAAACACCGTGACATTATAGATTTTGAAGGCGTCTACTGTGTTCTACGTAGCTTCTAATCTATTGAAATGAATTATATTGTCATCTGTGGGTGCCATAGACCTAGAATACAAAGTTTTAAAAAATTTAATTGAGCCAATCTCATGAAAATATGAAAAATACTTTTTGAAATTTTTGACATCACGCACGGAGATTTGGGCACGATATTTAAAAATTAAACTTCAACTTTAATTTTCTCTGTTAATAATGAACTTAAGATAGTGGGACATATGGCATTAGAGTTCTCAGAGTACAGTTTGTCAATCTAAGGGAAGTCATTGTTTCTCTTTAGTGTCTTTTTAGAGATGGCGAGCTGAAAAAAGAACAAACATGTGCCTTATTATGAAAACACGAGTAGTTTTACTTTACTTGCTTTTCTTGCAGGGACACTTTTTTTCGTGTCACGAATGCCATCAATAAAAGGACTCTGGTGGAAAAGTCGGATGTGCGTATCACCCCTCTTATGAATGCAGCTATTGCTTGTGGTCGTGAGGCAAGCGTAATGGCTGCGTTGGATTCAGGTAAGCCATAAGGTTTTCTTTTTTTTTTTAACTTGTGAACTTGATTGTGTACAATTTTTATTCGGCAACGTGTGACATGGTATATAGCGAAATCCTCCGCACAGAAGGCAATGCCATAGACCACATGCTTGTCAAATAAGTTGCACATGAACACGAGTTTAATTTGTTCTTGGAATGCTCTGTTTGATGACATTAGCTTTCATTTCACTTTGAGTTCGTGAGCTATTCAATGCTGCTTATGCCCTACTTACTGAATTGTTTCATGAGCGGAGCCACTTTCAGGCGATGCACCCTTGAGCCTCTGCCTTTGTCCTGTGTTCAAAGAGAAAAAGACAAAATGGATCCATTTATTTCGTTAATTCTTAGTTGTGTAGTGGTGGCAGGTACTCTCAGCAGTTCAGTTTTGACCAGTGGAGGAATATCTGAGACTGCAAGCCTCAATGACACATGGGTCATTACTGTACAACAAAGGAACTGTTGCAAGATGAAGTGAAGGCTAAATTTGTAGCAAATGTTGATACATCTGCTGAGAAGAAAAGAACAGCTGCATATCTATTGCAAATATATATATATATATATATATATATATATATATATATATATATATATATATATATATATATATATATATATATGGGATATGGCACAACGGGAGCGTTGTCAACAAGGATAAATATATTTATTTCCCAACAGTTTCGGGAGGGGACCTCCCTTCATCAGGGGATGAGTTATACTGACATGAGCTTCCAAACTTCCTTGCTGCCGCGTCCCTCTCGCCTTGAAAGACGTTTGCGAGAGTGAGAGGGAACTGGAAGAAGGAAAAAAAAGGAGAAAAAAGACGAAAGAAGAAAGAAAAGAAAGAAAGTAAAAAAGAGGAAGAACCACTGTCAACACTGAGAACGAAGCCAACTGTCCGTCTACATCCACCTACGGTTCATATCACGTGCTGTTCAGTTCTTGGCGTGTGTCGGGCCACCCAAGATTGTCGCCGCGGTGCCGGGAGGGTCCGGGACGGCGTGTCTAAAAGGGGTTTCCCCGTAATTGGTCGTTCGGCGGGCGGCGGGCGGTGTGTGTAAAGGAAAGGTTTCTCGTTAATGGGTCGGTCGGCTATTTACCTTTAATCTTCGTCCGTTTCCCTTCAACGGTCATGAAGTGGTAGGCGAACGTAAACACTTTGTATGTGCATGTGGAAAAAAAAAAGGGGGGGGGGGGGAGGGGGGGACAGTGTACACTTACGAGTCAGTCAGAAAAAAGCATGGTCTTCAGCTATCAATCTTTGTCACCAATTTTCTCCTGGCTTACTTCTCGGAGGCAGTTGAGTTTTCCAGGGTCCTCGTTGATACCGGCTACTAATGTCTGAAATTTGAAAATAAAATATGCCTCACGCTGTTCGCGCTCGCGTCTGTTTGAAAAACCGGACTGCAAAAGAGTTACGCTAATATTTTTAAAACTGTGGTTTGGCAGGCGCAGATGTCTAGATAAAGGTAGCTTCGGCAGTGAAGTGGCGTGGTACCGGTGATTATTGAACCGCAGCCGAAATGGCGTGTCTGTTTGGCCGATATATTCTTGTCCGCAGATGTTGCAATGTAGCATGTATATTACGTTACTGGAGTCACAATTAGACACACGCCAAGAACTGAACAGCACGTGATATGAACCGTAGGTGGATGTAGACGGACAGTTGGCTTCGTTCTCAGTGTTGACAGTGGTTCTTCCTCTTTTTTACTTTCTTTCTTTTCTTTCTTCTTTCGTCTTTTTTCTCCTTTTTTTTCCTTCTTCCAGTTCCCTCTCACTCTCGCAAACGTCTTTCAAGGCGAGAGGGACGCGGCAGCAAGGAAGTTTGGAAGCTCATGTCAGTATAACTCATCCCCTGATGAAGGGAGGTCCCCTCCCGAAACTGTTGGGAAATAAATATATTTATCCTTGTTGACAACGCTCCCGTTGTGCCATATCCCATACCTTCACGAAGACTAACTGGCCCATTGAATTATTACTCCCACTATATATATATATATATATATATATATATATATATATATATATATATATATATATCACTAAACTCAAGTAATCAGTCTCAAACTTTTTTTACACGATTGCTGTAAACAACAGTTATGAGTTTCCTTAGTAGACACATGCAACTTGCAGATGCACTTGTAAAACAACATCTTACTTCTGTGACATGAAGATCAAGCCACTATGAGGCATCATGCACTTTGGACACTGCTTTTTTCCTACAATATGCACTGCTCATGTGATAACCGTTATATTACAGCTACTGTTGTATAAACATTGCTCCATGGGTCACAATTTTTTGCTTCTGTAAAGCAACTTCACATTTGCAAGCTTGTGCAAAAATCCAGATACTTCTGAAAAGTTAGCTAAAAACATTTTTATCTTTATGCCAACTCAAACAAGCTTAAAATGTTTCTTCTTTTGCAAGGTATGCTGGTAGATTTCACTGCACTTTTTTATTTATTGTGGATTGCCTGACTTACCTTACTTGCTTGGAAATTTCAATATGTTGATGCTTCATCATGTTCCCTATATTTTCGTACCATATCTCATCTGTACAGTAGACTCTCATTAAATGGAACCTGAAGGGACCAGGAAAATTCGTTCTATTTTAACAGGAGTTCCATTTACTGAGAGCTGAACAGGGGTGCAGAATGCAAGAACGAAACCAATCTTGTCAGAAACACTTGTTCCATTTAAAGGGACCCTGAAACAGTTTTGACAATTTTGTGCAAACACATTTGGCCGGTAGATCGAGTCCTAAAGGTAACTTAAAAACTGATTTGAGCTCTCTGCATGAACTGAGTAATTTATTGCAATGCTTTAGAGCTGTCAGTCGCTGCAGATACACAATTAAATCATTTATGACAGGGGTCAGCAACCTGCAGCCTGCGGGCCGCATGCCCCTGGCATGACATCATAACCCTCCCACCCACTCCTCATCGGTTCCTATCTGAAGGCTAACATGACAGTGTTGTTCGTAAATAAGGTTAGACAAAAAAAGAGAAAGATTGCTTCCAGTTGGGATTATCCCCCATCTTCACACCTAGTCAGATGACATCTTCACTTCCTTTCTCTGGCTAGCTAAGATTGTTTGGCACCAAAAGTCATATTGATGAAGTTTTGTTGTTTGCTTGTAACTAGGGGTGTGCAAATATTCGAATTTTTTAATAGTCTTTGCTATTCAATTTGGCTTGCACCAGAACTTCACTATTCAAACTATTTGAACTTCCCAAAGACAAATACAATGAATGCGAAATGGACAGTGGCCCATTCAGATTTTTTTATTATGCTTCACTTCATCACACTTTTATAGTATTGTGGCAAAGCTGCTTTTAGGCTCTGCTACAGTCTTGAATGTATCGAAATTTAAAAATGCTGATTCCAACATAAAAATCATTAGGCTTGTGCGAATAGTGAATTTGAGGTTCGAAGCGAGTAGAAATTTTGGTCTAATAATTTCGAATCGAGTTCGAATACAATATATGATGTACAAAGAAAAATGGGCATATGTATTATGACCTAACTAACTTGCACAATATTTTTGTAAAATTGAAATAAGGCCTCTATGCAAGTGCTTTCTTTTGTTTTTTTTTGCCGTTCAAAGGAAGTTGAAACAACTTTGATAAGTACCGGGATTTGACTTTCAGCAGGATGCAAGTGATAACCTATGTGTATTAGTCAGCAAAACAACCTTTTAAGCTTAGAAAAATGATCAATCGATTTGTGGATCACATGTTCATTTAAAGGGTTTCTCAACATTTTTTCAAGTAGCCATGAAATGGATTCACTAAAGAAGCTTATTGCCTCACACATTAACCGCCGCCAATACTTTAAGAATCTGTACAGTATGAGTGGAGGTTTGCGATTTTCCACATGCTGTGAATGCATTCTCTCTTCTTATCCCGACGGAAGGGCTTGAAGCAGAGCCGGGAGAAATGGCATGGAGAAAGAAACTATGTGACGTGCCCGTCGTGACCCTGAGCAGTCTTTCTCATTTCTTTTTTTTTTTTTTTTTGATTATGTGGTTTTTCAGTGTGATCGCGCATGCACGCGTGAACAAGTCGCAGCCACCCGTGAACAAGTCGCGGCCATTCGTGGCGCCCAAGTAATGACCGAGCGCCCCATTCTCAAATCTGCCAATGGCTGCTACAATGGCTGTGACGAGCGATTTTTGACATTGTGGCGGCATTTGTCGAGAGAAGAGAGCAGTTTTTATCTGATTTTGAGAATTTATTGTTAATCCAAAGTCGTGCGAGGGGGGGGGGGGGGGGGGGCATGCTGCGCTATAATACTTAGCTCACATGTCCTTTGTAGCCTCGGCTACTGATCGACAGCGTTTGCTGACCATGCTTAAAATGTGTTGCACCGCCCCTTTGAATTTGAAGGGAAGTTTCGCGACAGAGTAAATTTATTTTGTACAGGTGCTTTCACGGCTTAGCATCGCTATACTGCAGAAAAGTTACCCTTACAGGCAGTTACATGGGGATTTATATAGAGAGTTTTGTTCCTGTCGAATACTTCAAAATATTCGATAATTTAAATTCAAATTGAAGCAAATTCGAATATTCGCACAATCCTAGAAATCATACAGCATTTCGTACCTGAAATTCGGGCAGGAACTATGAAAAACCAGATGCAGAAGATTTTTAGGATCCTCAATTTCAGATATTCTACTAGGCATATTTGTAACTTCAACTCGAAAAGAGCACACCCTTTTCTGCCCCATCAGTAGGGCTTCCACAGAACTTGAAAGATGAGAAGAGGCTGTAGAAATAAAATCTTTGCCTTTCACATGTAAAGTGTTGTCAGTAACACTTTGGTTGCACCAAATCATCTACAGTGAACCTTTAAGACGAATTATAGCTTAAGACGAACAACACAGGAGTGTTTGTTTGGTTTCCCATAGACTCAATGCAAAAAAATCTGCTTAAGACGAACCACGTAATAGGCCTCTTCTGTTAAGACGAACTCCCGTAGCGACTGACATCGACGGGGATTCTGCGTAGCAAACATTATAGTTTCGATGGGGGCACTCAAGCGAACAAGAGAAAGCAAAATGGGGGAAAAAATGGGAGAACTTCCTGGCACTAAGGCTTAAAGCATATTGAAAACTAATTGCGACGTGGACTGAGAAATCAAAATAAGTGAAAAAAAAAAAAAAACAGGTCAGCACATGAAGCTGATATATTCCTCACCCCTAGCCTGTTGGTGGAGAAAGGGCCAGCTTTATCAACAAAGAATGCAACAAAAAGCATTCATCTTTTCGTATTCTCCTCGCGTTCTTCAGTTCCCAAACAGGAGTACAGTAGAGAACAGAACTACACAAGAGCTTGTCTAGAGAGGAAAATGCAGGGGAAGGGGGGTGAACAAAAGCCAAATGAAAGTGAAAACGTGAACGAAGATTATCTGTCTTGAAACTTTTTGAGGAAGCACACTGGGACACAGAAACAGAGACGTGGGCACACGTTTGTCTTCCTTTCTGTGTCCCTGTGTGCTTGCGCAATAAGTTTCAAAATGTATATGTTCCAACTAGGCTGAATCGCAGTTTTGCTGTAGATTATCCGTACATAATAATCACATGAAACGGAAACCACATAGTATGTGGCACTATCACTCCTATCAGAGGAGTCAGATGCATTAACGTCATCCCACAACGATTCTGAGCACATGTTCTGGTCAGTTTTTGTTGTTTTGCATAAATTCCGTGTGCATCGCATGTGTTTCCAGTGAAGTTCAGCAAATTGCAATGAACCATTTTTCTATGAAAGAGCCTGCTGAAGGAAGATCATTTTGCACACCTAATATAACTGCGATGTGTCTTGTTTGCATGCCCCAGACTTGTGATCGTGAGTAGTGTAAATGGAGGTCTTCAGCTGCATGTTGTTTAGGAAACGTTACTGCAGGCTAAAAATAAGAAGATATTCGAACCTCAAAAAAAAAAAAAAACTTGCCAACTTTCATAAGCAACTTGGAATATAGTGACTTTCTCAAGGTAGTGGTATGCAATGGAGGCATATCCAAAAGTAATAGCAAAACCAGTAAAACAGCCTCTCAAAAGGTAAACAGCCAGAAAAATTAATTTTCCATTCTTTGAAAGAAAATTGTGCTTGTCTCTGTGTTTTTATCTTTTTCTTATTGTGAAAACAGGGTTTT